>NC_081338.1:2552178-2784678 GCF_022539665.2 Daphnia carinata
TTTTTTTTTTCTTTTTTGACGGCCGGAGAATCTTAACGGAAATCCGCCTCTCTCTTTCACCTGTTCACCGTTGAATATGTGTCACCTATTTTTGTTGTATATCCGTGTTAGAGTCCCGCGTCTATGGCGCCTTCGTTTTCTACGTACGAACGAACAATGGCCGGGTTTTTTTTTTTTTTTCAAAATTTGTCTTCATTTTCTTATGACGTCCATTCGTTTCCTTATTGTGGATGGAGGGGGGGATGTCCTCTTACGTGTACATTCTTTTTCTGGTCGGCACATGAACGAACAATTGAAAATGCAGGGCTTTAAGTGATCCACGTTATACTTGATCGTGAAGCCGAACCAACCGCTTGTGGTGCCGTTCCGCCAGCCGCTTGCGCACAGATTTCATTGTAATGCGTGATGCATCTTGAAAGCATTAATAGTTATACTTAGAACTCCGATTACAACCGAAAATTCTGTGAAACAAAAAAAAAAAAATGAATTGAACAGAGGCCCCCTCTCAGATCGAAAGTAGGTCAATCCTCTCCACCTTAACGCATGCTGTTTTCGCGTCAGATGTTATATGCGAGGGTCAACTCGAATCAAACGAACATTGAAAGCGAAAATTATTTTTTTAAATATCTCATTTCACTATTTTTTTTTGTTTTGTTTTGTTTTCATGTGTACGCGTTAAAAATGAAAAATAATACGATGCGCATTTCGGTGGAAATAAGTATAAAAGATGTAGTATAAAATGCAGCGGTTATCGTTCCCGGAACAAGAGAGACCCGAGTTCATGAGCCCGTCCAAAAAGGGCCATCATGAATAGAGGGGGGGTCGAAAAGGATAGGTTTGGAATTTCTTTTGACTTTTTCCAGCAAACTGGAAAGGTTTCAGCCCTTTTTTTTTTTTTTCCTTCTTCTTCTTCTTCTTACTGAGAATGATGGAAAGTTTAAAAGGCGAAAGACGACGATGACGTTGTTCAACTCGCACACACACACACACACAACCGGAGAAGGGATCTAACGGTACTTTTTCTTTTAAAGTTATTCATTTTTTTTTCTTCTTCTTCTTTTCGTAAGCGACTCTTGGTGATGGCCAGAGGCTGTTGTGCTGGAACGAGAAAAGCCGCCCACAAGAAGCCAAAGAAAACCCATATCTGGTTATCCATGAAGATGAAGAAGAAAAAAGAGGAGGCAAAACTCTTGCTCGAGTTGTAGGTCATTGGGTCATGGTGCAATCACCTTCCTCTCTCTTCTTCTTCTTCTTCTTCGTCTTCTTCAACCAATTCTTCTCCATCTGTGTAGTTTTCTTCTTCTTTTGGGCATGTACAAATTGTGCGTACAAAGAATGGCTTCCAGGTAAGAAAAATAAAAAAAAAAATGTTTGATCTTTTTTAGGTGATTACTTTTTCCCCATCTCAAATGGGGAGTGCTAGGTGGAGTAAATTCCATCCGGCGGCGATCTTGTTCCAGCGTTTTTTTTTTTTTTTTTTTTCTTTATAACGCTATCGTCCCCGCTGTCTTCCATCCCTTCTTTTCACCTTCCTTTCCATCTTCTTTTAAGCACTTACCTTGTCTTCTTCGGTATTTTTTTTTTCGTTTTTGACCGACTCGTGTTGTTGTTTTGGCTGTGTGTGACCTCTGAAGGTCACACATAGCCGCTATGAGGCAGCCGGAAGCGCCAGGACCTCCGACGCGTAGTCGCCTATGTATTACTGTCGTCGCATTCAGTCTGAGAATACCATGTCTCGTCAAAACATTGAATTTTATTTAATGATTTGTTTTTTATAAATCCGCCTATTTTTTTTTTCTTAACTTGATTCTGTGCCACTTCGTCGCTAATAATCCAATTCATTTTGTTTCAAAACGGAATGTGATGCCAACAGCATAACCTGAATTTTAAAGAAACTCGTTTTCTTAGGATTATTCCTGAAATGTGACCAAAATTTCTAACCTTTGGTTGCGAATAGCTGTGCAAATGTCACAACATCCTGCGTCGAATTTCAGCAACGGACGAAACGTGACATCCAAACAATTTCGTTCCAAACTCTTGTTTTCATTCAGTTTTTTTTATTTTTATCGTGGAAATCAAATGCAATTTGCTTACTGCAATTAGGGAAGCTTTTAAAAGCGGAATGTCGTCGGTGACCTTTCTAGTTCATTGGCGTTAGACCTTTCACACGATGATTGTCGTTCACCAAGTAGGAAAAACAAAACAGAGAGGAGGAGAACTACCAGAGAAATACACAGCGGGAGGTAACGATCTCCGTTACTTGTTACGGCACAAGAACTGTATGCCTCAATGCTATAGAATGTCATGGCCGTGTTTGGGGGCTTCAGTATCTGACCTTGACCCTGACTTCACCAGCAACGGTTTCTTCTTCTTCTTCTTCTTCTTCCTAGTGGCCCTCTCCCCCCCCCCCTTCTCCTCTCGCCGTGTTATGTACAGGTGAGAAGAAGCCGAGGTTCAGAGACGAGTCCTTCACTTTGAAGAGGAACCCACATTTTTGCCTCTTTTTCTTTTCTTTCGACCTGCTTTTCATCTTTCAAAAAAAAAAACAAAAAAAAAACATTGGTACTGTATAGCTCATTAGTATTCAACACCGTTTGCCAACGCGCAACGGTACACTGTTTGTGACTTCATTTCTCTTTGAATATAATAAAAAAAAAACAAAAAACAAAACAAAAACACATTGAATCTTCCCAATGAGCAAATGTTTTAGCTGATATGTTTTAAGAGATTCGTTTCAATGTTAACAAGCAAAATGACGTGTATGTATTAGCAACGTGAGTATACTCTGAACGTTGTGCACTTGTCAAGTGACCAAGGGGGGAATGAAACAACATTTCGTTGTGGAACTTCAAGGTGAAGAAGCAACGGACCAAAGACAAGGCCGAACGGTGGGATGGCCGTTGCCATCGATCATTCAACTCTTTGTAACATTCAATGGAATGATGGAAAACGAATAAATTTGGTTGAGCGTCGAACGGCGGTGAGAGGAACGTGAACTTTGTCAAACCACTGAACCGCATAAATGGACCAACGGGGTGTGCGGTTCGACAGCGTGTTGCGAATGATTGAACGACATCGGAATTGCAGTCGGCACTGGCTCCCACTAATCACGTTAATTCATTTCGGAAGCCAAAAAGGCCGCGTCATTCACGCACGTATCGGCAGATTCCACTTGGAATCCATCAATCACTCAACACCACAAATCCAAAAATGATTTTTTAATAAAAGTCTTTCGACGTGATATGTAACCACGCAAAGACCGAGATTCTATTGTGAGCTATTTCAAAGTTCAATGAAATCACGGGTCTTTAATAATAATTAAAAAAAAATAATAATAATAAACTTATTGTTATTCGTTCCCGCGTGTTTCTTTTTCAGTTGTATAGCCAGTCGGTTGAATAATTAGCTTACACGAATGCCGGCCAGAAAAAAAAAAAAACAAGTTTTGGTATTTCGGACAGAGGCGAATGGGTGACATTCCATCGCTTCCTGGCTCTTAAAATCCTAAATCAAAGACAACGACAAACAAACAAAACTTGAGATCAACTCATTTCTTGCTGTTGGACGGCTGCCATTTCGAATTGTGGCATCAGTTGAAGTGAAACGCAAGCTTTAAAGGTATCTATATATATACATACATACATGAGAACTTTACCCGGAAGACAAATATGCCAGCCGGTGGAACTATACATAAATGCATGCGTGAACGATGGTATAAACGCACGAACGCCAACGCTATGACACATCGTTACTTTTGAGGACGGCAAAAAAGGAGGAAATGACCGATGCTAGACGCCAGTTGCCACACACTTACGGATGGAGAAGAAGAAAAAGACCGTGGTGGTTGATTCATCGCCATCACAGCTGCGAAATAATATATGCATTTAAAAAAAAAAAAGAAAAAAAAAGAGGTTTCATTGTGCTCATATGCTACGGGATTTCGTTGTGTACTTGAACGTCGAACTGCTTTATGGAAGCAAAGAAAGACAATAGGGAAAAAAATAAATAAATAAATAAAATATCTCTCTGGTTGTCGATGTATATAAATCAGTAGGTCGTTGACCACTTGTTGTTTTTAAAATAAAAGTCAACTTTCTTTTTGCCTTCATTGTCCCGGCTACCTGAAAAAAAAAAAAAAAATGTCTGGCATGAGTTTTTTCACCCTTTGGGCTTTTGATTTTGATTAGATCCTTAGGAAAAAAAATAATAATAATAATAGTAAAAATGTGGAACGTTTGCTATGTGCATTTCACGCATTTTAGTTTGTTTGATTTTTTTTTTTTTTTTTTTTTTTTTTAGAACTGATGAAATTTCATCCGCCCTGTTTCTCCGCCGACGGCCAAGAAACAGTGACGTCAAACGAGCTGGCATCTGGATGAGAAACCTCACCATCGTCTTTCGCGTATATTTGCGTGTATTACAACTTACTGAATGACACCGTTCTTTACGTGTACACACAGAAAGAGTCAGAAAAAAAAAAAAAAATAAACCTCGTTTATACAACTTTGACATATCACGGTTTATAATGGATGGGACAGTTGCTTCTGATTAACGTCCGATGATGCCAGCAGACTGAACCCATTAGATAGCTGTAAAAAATAAAAGAAAAATTGTTGCTGAAAAGTGATCATTAATGGGGAGGAGGAGGCCTTTCTATGCGTGTAGGTGACCTAAAAAGGGAAAAGAAAAAAAAATAGCGAAACAAAGGCAATTGAAGTAGCCAAGAGAACAAAAATAAAAAAAAAAAGGAGCTCATGAAGAACAAACAGGAATGAGAACCAAGAAAGAAAAAAAGAAGGCATCCGCAAACGGATCGCCATATGTTGTGTAAAAGTCAATATGACACGTTTAGAAACACACGTGGGGTATGTACCCTAAGAAAAGAATGACTGAAAAAAAAAAATAAAAAATAAAATAAAATAAGAAGAAATTTTGGGTTTGGCTCGCATAGTTGGGAACCAGCCTGGGCCCACCACGTCCGTTTGTATGTAGACGGCTGTTCCTAACAGACGGGACATTTCTTTTTTTTTTTTTTTTTTTTTTTAAATATGACATATTGTTCAACTATCCAGCTGTTTTTTTTTTCTCTCTACCCTAAGGAATGATGAATGATTTAGTTGAACGCGCTCATCTTCGCCTAGTTGCGGCCAAGTGAAATCGGGATTTTGAGGTGCATCCGGTTGGTGCAGTTGTATCACCATAATGTTCCGCCCTTCTTTTTCTTTCCTATTAACAACAAAACCACATAGCAGAAAAATGGAGAGAGTGCACAGCAATCGACTGGTAATGTCGAATTTGAACAAAAAAAAAAAACAAAAAAAAAAAACAGGTACATGTTGGAGAAAACTCGCTTAGCGAGCGAAAGAAGGGCATTGTCCGTCTCTGTACGTGTGTCAAAGAAGGATCAAACCCAAACGAAAAACGCGAATATTTAGCGAAAAGTGGGTCCTATTAAAATTGCGCATAATTAGGAACTAACTAACGGTTCACTTATGCGCTGTATGTGCGCTCAAGGAAATGTAGAAATTGAAGAAACACGAGAGTTTTTTTTTATGACTTGTACGTCTCATTAGCGTGCGACTTACTATAGTGAATAACGAGTACAAAATGGCGGCCGGGTAGGTGGTCGTTGATTCCGGATGTTAATTCAGATAAAAAAAAAAAAAAAAAAAAAGAGAAAACTGCAAAATGAAGAGGATGTGAAAACTGGGAAAAAAAAAAAAAAAAAAAAAAGGTTTCGCTTCTGGAAAGATCCGTCAACTTTCACCCGAGCGTTTCCCCCCATTTCCGTGCTGTCGACACACAGGAGCGTGATGCGTCTCGAGATAAAGAAACATAAACACGTGAACTGAAACACGAGATGATTTAAGAGCACATAGCTAAGAGCGAAAACGAGACCTTAATAACGACCTGTCATTGTTTCTCCTTCGTTAACAAACGTAAATTTTTGCGAAAAAATGTAATGATGTAATGAATCTTCTTCATTGCGTCATACCGTTTATTCATGAAAAGAAATTTGCATTAGCTTCCTAATAATGACGTGCTAAATAGCGGTGAAAAATTTCACGCGAGAAATCTCCGCATCTTTCTCGTAGAACTAGAAATGCAAATGAAAAAAACAAAAAAAAAAATCTAATTTTAAATGATATAGATTGAGAGAAAAAGAAAAAAAGGATCATCCGCTATGTTGACTACCCAATTGGGCGGGCCAGCACAGCTGGTGACGTTTCGTGTATGAAAATTTGGTGTTCGACTTGTGATGGTGGCCTGACGGTTTGTGCGGCTGTCATGGCGAAACAACAGAAGCTCGCATTTGATGGTCCGAAAAAAAAAAAAAAAAAAGAAAAGAAAAATGAAGAACGCGGAAGAGAAGATGCACGCGGAGAGGGTCACGGTGGTCGGTCGTCTAGGTGGACCGCAACAATGCAAACCGCTTGTTTTGTCCACAGACTCTTGAAGTGTCTTCTTATTTCTCATATTCAGCAATAAATAACATTTGATTAACAATTCAATGCAGATCAGCTGCGTTTCTCGCGTTCCCGTTGTTTATTTTTAGAATCCAACGAACGATGAATGGTGTTTTAGTTTGACTCTATAAGTCAAACATTCAAAAGACAAATCGTTGTGACGTGAATGAATATTCTTGCATTTGTTTGCTTGAAAGAGGGGGGAGGGCAATGTTAAAAAAAAAAAAAAAAAACGGTGTCTGTTCAAATGACGGAACCGAGTCATCTTGTATTCCCGTTTCTCTTTTTTCTGTGTTATCAAGCACGTATACACACACACACACATATTAGCCCGTTCCTGGTTCGCTTGTCCAGCTGCTGGCTTGACCTACTTATCGAGGAACGAAAAAAAAAATGTGTTCCCAAAGGGGACGGACATTAGGAAGAAGAAGAAAGGAAAGGAGGGACCGAAAGGAGGTGGATGAACGAGAGAGTCTATACGGAGGGTGGCAAACGAAACGGTCTAGCCGGACTGCGCTTCTTTTGGGCGGTGAGTGGCCTGATGTTGATGGCATTCCGGGTGTACAGTTTTGAAAAAAAAAAAAAAGAAAAAAAACATGGCCTCCCTCATCCCACCTGTGCTCACCACAGGACCTCCTGTTTTCTACCCCCTCTCAAATCTCCTACCACCTTCTTTTCATACCTTTTTTTTTATTATTTTAATTTTTTTTTTTTCTTTCCCCATTTCGTCTTCCATTTCTCTTAGATTTTTTACTTCGGCCCAATGTCCAGCAAAAAAAAAAAAAAAAAAAAAAATGGGTGGGTTTTGTGGGGGAAGAAAAAAAAAATAAAATGAAAAAAATAAACCCAAAAGAAAAGACGAACCAGGAGGCCGCTCTATTCGGCACGATGGGGGCCGAGACGGCCTGCGGCTAAATGGAGAAAGAGAGAGAAAAGGTAATAGATGCATACACACACACACGTACGTACGTTACACGGACCTACACACACAGACACACACACACACACACACACACCGAAGCCGTGTGGGCATTTTCCAGCGTACCTGTGGCTTTTCTCCAGTGGGACCTGGCTCGGGTAGAAAAGCAGCTGATTCTGCCATACATTTCATCAGTCTACGACGATCTACTCGTGAAGACACTGTGCTCTCTCCAGTCCCTCGTACAATCTTCTTGATTTTTTTCGCCCACCTCGACTCGAAATTTGTGGATTTACTCCCCTTCGCTCTTTATCCATTTCGATAGCAAATCAGGTAGAGTATCTCAGCCAATTCAATTTTTAGATTGACGCTTTTTGCATTTGTCTCTCTCCCGCTCCCTTGCATTGGGTTGTGGAGTAAGCGCAAATGCCAAAACTCCAATTCAAACGAAATGCTAATTTGCTTCTTTGTTCTTCTGATCGTTCGTTCTCTTTGGCCGTTCTGTTCATCGCAAAAAAAACAAACAAAAAACAAACAGCTCGTCAATTCCCTCCAAAAAAAAAAAAAAGATGGCCATCTCTCGCAGTGCAGCATTCGTTCTAGTGTTGATGATCGGAGCGGCGTGCGGCGCCACGCTCAGCGGCAACACCAAGCCCATCAATGGCAAGCCTTCCTTGATGGCTATCGCCAAGCAGGTCTTTGCCGATCGGGAAGGAGCCGCCGTTGAGCGACAGGCCGTCGAACAGGACAGCTACTTGGAGGCTCTCGAATACTCTCAGAACTCGGCTGCTCTCCAAGGCGAATCTGGCGGTATTGGCGGTTTCTTTCGGTAAGTTCATCACAAACTTCCTCATATTTCGATTGGCATTTTTTAATTGATTCATTTTGTTTGTTTATTTTAAAATCAAAACAGCTCCATCCAGTCTGCCGTCTCTGATGCTGGTCTCAGCCGCGCTGGAATCGCCGCCGCTGCCGTCGCCGTCCCCTTAGTCGCCATCGGTGGTCTTGCCTTGTTGAGCCCCTTGGCCCTCGGCCGTAAGAAGCGTGACCTCGATTCCGACGGTAAGCATTTGCAATCCAATTGTTTCGAATTTGATTGACGCTCATTTTTGGACGCTCGTTTTTATTGTATTATACAGACAGCAAACCAGATGCCGTCGATCGTCTCCGCGCTCGCGTTTCCGACATCTACACCGACGTCGTCTCCTCCGACGAGTGCATTGAGCGATTGGTCTGCGAGTTGGGCGGTGCCGCCAAGAACATCTACTACAAGGACTCCGTCATCCGGTAATTATGAACACGAGTGCACAATCTCAGTCTCATTTGGCCCTTCGTTTTCAAACGTTCAAACAAACCCGTCCATTTTTTTATTTTTGTTGTTTTCTTTAATGGTTGAATAGCTGAAAGGGAGTAACAGTAAAAAAGAAGGGATGTGTGTGAGCAAGAGTACCGTAGTGCCACATAGTAAAAAAAAAAAAAAAAAAAAAAATCCCCATGTAAAGAATGAAGTGACGCATCTTCCGGGTTGACCTCCTTTATCCGAATAGGGTCAAAGTAACGGACCGGTGCGAGCAACCTGTCTCGAACCGAGCCCGTCTCTTGGCACCCCTCCATTTAAACTCGAAAAATTCTTTTGGTTTTTTTTTTTTTTTTTTTTTTTTTTTTTTTTTTTTTTTAGCCTCAAGGTCTTCTTCTTCCTCTTAACAGGAAGAAAAGGGCCTGTAGGCTTTGTTGTTTTACCTGTTTTTATTTTTTTAGAGGGCCAATTGATTACGATCATAGTGTGAAATGCTTTTGCTCCAACACAATAGCAAGTATTTATAATCATACGTTTTTTTTTTTTTCGTGTGTGTGTGTGCGATCATTTTTACAGCGTGATGAACTACTTCGCCCCTGCTTCTTACAAGAAGTACTTGACCACATTGAAGAGCGCCGCTTACACCGGTGATGTCTCCAAGTGCCGGCTCATCAAGTGCCACCCAATCGGCTTGTAAAGCAAAAAACAACAACAACAACAACAACATACTAACATTTTAAAATGCTCATCCGAGTGAAGTGTCAAAGAACGGACCTCGGGAAAAGCCCAGACGAGGTGCAGCGCAAGTCCCTTCTTCCCTTTATTTTTTTTTTTCAAATTTTTTAAAAATCTCTTCGGATTTTGCAACTCTTTTCTTACTAAAAAAAACAAAACAACCCACATCGACTGACGATGACGACGATGACGGATGACGACGACGAAGCTTTTTTAAATTATTACGTCACGAATGATGGCTTGCGTTGATCATCACCTCCAAAAATTGTTTTAAAAAAAAAAAAAGAGTTTTTTTTTTTTTTTTTGCGGGTTTTGTTTTCGATTGAAGAAGACGCTATTTACTTCTATCAACACACTTCCAGTCTCTCTTTTTATATATACATAGACACCTTTGGAGAATTTCGGCTCATTTTTTTTTTGTTTGTTTCAAACGCGACAATTTGCTTCAAAACAACCAATGACAATCGTCGAATTGATTTCTCCTCCAGACTTTTTGTTCTTCCTCCCCTCGCAATGTTTTTGGTCATTTTTAGTCTTCACCATGACGGGCGGACGTCTTCCTCTTGTTTATGTTCTCCCTGAAAACATTGAAAAAATCGGGAGCGAAAAATTGTGTGGACGAATCCACGACAACTTTGTATTCTCCCTCTTCATTTTGATATATTTATCCCGATTTTAATTCCTCATTTTTTTTTTTTTAGTTTCTTATCACAATTTTCTATCGAAGACAACGACGCATTTCGACGACCCCGACAAGCTCATGTTTCTTTCTCAATCTCCGCCCCTCCCCTTTTTCATGATTCCGGCTCACCTCTTGTATGTTTCCTTTTTTTTTTTTTTTAAATATTCCGACCTACTTGTGAAAAAAAAAAAAAAATTCAACACGATGAACGATGATTTATCATCGAATCATCAAGTGTAAGCTGCAGGCAGCACCTTTTATCCTCTATCCCGCCCCCTCCTCGAATACTTCTCATCACATTCCATTACTTGAGAATTAATATAATCTGTTTATTTAGTACAACCAAAAAAAAAAAAAAAAAAAACAATTGCCTTTTTTTTCGTTCACTTGTTTCCCTGCGAAACACACACACACACACACACAACCACACGAAAATTCCGGTTCTTTTTCAAAGGTAATTTTAATTGACTCGATTACAGCTGTTGCGGACCACGCAACAAGCGGGGCCCTTTTCAAACCATTGTACACATTGTCAATTGTTTGGTTATGTTTTTTTTTTTTTACTAACGGTATTTGGGATTCTCATATATATTGGAACGCTTAGAAAAAAAAAATGGCCACCGGGCTCGTGCGGTTTATCCATTTCGGGACTGGAAGGAAGGGCTATTGGCCGAGGTCACCTCATGACGCCATTTCCTGCCTGGCTATATATAAAAACTATTTCTTTATTTTCCCTATCATTTTATGTAGCACATACAACTGCACACAACAGCGTGTTTTTTTTTGTTTTTTTTTGTTTACTGCAAATATTTTTGCGCACAACAAAAATTAATGCCAAGGGAGTGGGTTCTCTGCCCAGATGTTGTCTGGGATCGACGTGGGAATAATACGAGTCCCTCAAAAAAAAAAAAAAAAAAAGGAGTAACCGGATGATGGAATATTTTAAATATTCCAACAGCTGAGGACGATGTTGAAAAGGAGAACACAAGGTTGATCTTTTTTTTTGTGTGTGTGTGCTTCGTTCGCAGAATATAACGGTGAAGGCTCGCATGTTGACTGGTTATGGCAAATCTAACGTGTATTTTTTTGGGGGGGTCTTTCCAGATATACGAAAAGAACCGTCATGATAGCTTGTGTCCAAGGAGACAACAGTTTTGCTGCTATATAATTCTAAAGCAAGAAAAAGAGAGGAAGCCAAAAAAAAAAAAAACAGCTGTTGTCCGAAGAACGAAGAGGTAGCCAGAGCGAAAAGAGCATCGGCATCAACAGCGGGAGGGGAGTTTTAACACTATTATATAGCGGTATCATTTCTTCTTCTTCTTCATCTTCTGCTTCTTATTTTCCTTAACCATTTTCACATTCGTGATACAGGTGAATCTGTTAACAGATCGCAGACTACCTGTTTTTGTGTGTGTGTTAAACGCAACGCACAAAAACATCTGGACTTGTTCTGATGAATGGGAAATCCGCAGTTTGATCGTTGACCAAGCGGGAAAATTTTCGTTTCGCATAAAAACTCATCGAATATTTTATTTATTTTTTGGTTTTCTTAAATGTTGTCATGTAGGAAGAAAAAAAAAAAACAATAAAGAAAAAAAAAGTGGGGGGGGACAAATTGTATAATTAGCCAGACGGGCAAATGGAGGAAGCATAGAAATAAAGCAAAAAAAAAAAAAAATAACGGTAGTTTTTATCCTGCCTTTTTTTCAACCAAATCCTATCACATCGTTTCGCTTCATTCCAAGGTGGTTCGTTTTTTTTTTCTTTTTGGGTGCTTGCATAGTCAAGCTTCGACTCGTACGAGCGTTTAACGGCCACGTATCATCAAGTAAAAATATCGTTTCTTCTCGTCGTGAGTCGAATTCCCGTTCATTTTATTTTTCAAGGACATGTTGGAAAACACGGATCATCCTTCTTTCAATCCGATGGACGAAATAAAAATGCACAGAACGAAATAAGTTTCAAGGAGGGAAAAAAAAAAAATATATATCGGGTGTTGTATTTTGGTCTTCAGCGGGTAAAAAGATATAATTATACAACATTACATTCATTATTTTGCGTTTGATATTTTTTGTCCCGTATCGTTTTTTTTTTTTTAATTTGAATTCTTAATTTTGTTTTTTATTTTTATTGGAAATGTAACTTTTTATTGTTTTCACCTGCAGCTATCACTGAATTATTTGTAATGAAAAAAAAAAAAAGGAAATAATAATAATAATAATAATAATAAACAATCAATCAAATTTGTAATTGTCTTCTCCTGGGGGGAAAAAACCCCGGCCGATTTGGAGGTGGCGGCCGGGTAGGCAAAACGGTGGGAGGTCAAAAGAAGAGTCTAGAAGACAAGCGTGAAACCCCAGCGTTAGATAATAAAAAATGAAAAAAGAAAAAAAAAATTTTTCTTATAATATTTATCTACAGTTGTAACAAGATCGAACTCGCCACAACACAAAATGGCAACGAGTCGTGCAACAGTGATCGATTCAAGTCGTCAGATTTGAAACGTTTACACGAAAAATAAGAAGAAAAAAAAAAAAAAAACAAAGAAAAAATCGTATTGGGTGTGGCTGAAATTGGGGAGATGAGGCAAGATGTAACCGTTAAATCAAAAAATAATAACCGAGTAAACACACATGTTACAATATTAGATGGGAGGGGGGGGGGGGACTTCTGATAATCTAGACAACTAATATTATTGTAAATTATCTGCTTTTTTAGTTTTACCGATCAAAAGATTGATGAAACTGTAAACATAATTCGAGGCAAAGGCGATACATGTTGCAAGCACTGGGTCAGTGCAAACGAACGGCACAAGAAGGTCACTATTAACTTGTTTTTTTTTTTTAATTAGATGTTTAACTGATTGTTTCTCTCTACGTCATTTAGGTGCCATCATTCATCCTGTTTGATTCCGTCGCCGGCTAGAAGCATGGCGGCCGTTCCATCCAGGATGCCGTGAATGCGTGCAATGTGGCGCTGTAGGTCATCTTTGCGGCGAAAGAAACGGCCGCAAACGTGGCACGGAAATCGCGGAGGCAGACCGCATTCGTAGCGCATATGCCGCATCAAGTTCTTGATCATTGACATTTGTTTTGTTTGTTTGTTTTCGATTGTAGAACGCAAACATAAATAAAAAACAAATGAAACAAAAAACAAAAGAAAATGTTCTTGGTCAAGCAAAACAAATAATTTCAAGAAAAACAAACAAAAAACAAAACAAATTAATCGATTACTAAATCATTTCAATCAGATTGAAAAATAACAGTAATCATAAGAATAGTCTAAAGCCAAAAAAAAAAAAAAAAAAAAAGAAAGAAAAAAAAGAAAACTAAATTAAATAAAAAAGAACTGAATTTACATGATACGCGGCGTAGGAGCGGCCACATTGCGTGCAGACGTAACGGCCCTGCTCGTTGGGAGCGTATTTTTTCTTGCGAGCCGCGCTGTTGCTGGCCGTGTTACTTCCACCGCCGGTTCCCCTGTCTCCTGAACGCACCACTGGCGATGACGAAGACTCCTCCGAGCCTGTAATTTAACACACAAACAATGATCGCAATTTGAGAAAATGAACAATTCATTAATCATCCGTCCGTTTGATTTTTTTTTTTTTCAGCTTCCACTTGTTTCACAGAACTTCAATCGTCAAGGCCAAATAAATCAAGAATAAAAAAAAAAAAAAAACAGGTGTAAGATATCGATTATAAAAGAATCACAAAAGAAAGGCATCGATGTATTCGTAATTAGTTCGCTTTGGGTGGGGTAACAGTCAAAATGACTGGCGTCGCCATACAAAGGACGTGTCGCTTAGCACAACCAACCAACCGATAAAGAAAAAACAAACAAAAAAATAAACAAACACGAAAACCGCGTTCGTTTCTGTGTATGTGTGTGTGCTGTAAAGTGCAAAATCAAGGCCCTAATCACCATTAAATATCATTTACGAAAGCACGGTATCTTCGCAGGATAGGGGCATTCATCGATGCCCGTTATTTAACCATATAGGGAGGCAGAAAAGGGGCTGTCATCACGTCCGTCTTTTCCAATTACCGAATTGGAACGATTTATCCCTCAAATTCGCCCGCCAAAATAGAGAAGGGAATATTCAAAACATAAACAAAAAAAATTACAGTTTAACCGAGAGAAAAAAAAACCCCAAACATATACTCACATAATAATTAATAATAATTAAAAAAATGCATCACAAAGAAAGGGGATGTCAGGTGTACCTCCTCCTTCTCACTCACACACACACACGCACAAACGCACAGCGTATCCTTAGAGGATCGATCAACAGACAACTTGGATTCGGGATTAATAATAATAATGTATCGATTAAAACCGAAGTCGAATAAAAGTGGGTTAGATTGCAGCCAACAGTGGCCGTTTTTCTTAACTTTAGTCTTATGCGCGTACGACGAATGGAGGGCTATATCTTGGTTTCCCCTATGATCATATTACAAATACGTAATGGGAAGAAGAAAAAGAAGAAAAAAAAAATTAAAAATAATGACACGTTATAAGGTTTAGGAGGGCACGGAATATCATCCTTAGATCGTCACCACCACTATTATCGGTAAAGCATTTTGATAATCGGCCGGAATCACATCAGCGGAAACACAATCATCGTTGGCCAAAGCTAAATAAACACGTGGCCATATTTTGGTACGTCCATCATCAAAAACTGGAACCAACAAAAAAAAAAAAAAAAAAGCTGAAAAAAAATCGATCATAGCATTTATATAATTTAAGGGGAAAAAAAAGGGGTGTAAGGAAAGGTAAATGGATATCCGTTGCGGAAAAAATCGTTGAAAATGGACGGTTTGTTTAATTTTTCTTTTTCACGTAAAGATTTCCTCGTTCGCTCAAATGTTGACGGGCGTAAGGGGCTGGCAGTTGCTGCGGACGGCGTGGGCTCGCAGATTGGAACGGCGTCGGAACAGGCGGCCACATAGGGAACAGGCAAACTGGGGTGGCTGATCGCCGCAGTCGTAGCGCCAATGGCGTCGCAGATTGCCATACAAGTTGTATGAGCGGCCGCATCGATGGCACTCGTACCTTATTTTTTTTTTTTATATTATTAGACTTGTGGAGGTTTTTCTTTCAAATCAAATGCAAAAATGTTGCTTTATGCAACGATTCGATCCAGCGCATAGTCAACAGTCCTCTTTAGCCGCCGACAACCGAGTTGAAACGTGACCCATCATTCTAGTGCGTTTTTACAACATACGCCATCTTGTGTTCAATGGTGGAATCAAAACAAATAATCTTTCGTCGTTGCATTTTTCACCATTTGGCACATTAACATATCTTGTTCTATTTTATAAGTTACAATAAGAGTCCAGAAAACTAACTCGTCATGGAGGATGACACGTCACAAGACAACTCGGTTGTAGGGCATTTCATTTTCAAGCGGTTTACTGAAGTTAATCTTTCAAAACCCCATTGTTTTCTCGTGTTGAACCCTAACGAATTATTTTGTTCCCTAACCAAATGAACCGCCCTTTTTCTGAAAATCGTGTCGCAAGTGCCTAAACGGATAGGCTAAACGATGGCTGTAAGAGGACTGTCAACCAGCGGCGGATAGTTTGTTACAACAACAACAACAAAAAAACTAATTGCGTTATACCTGCCCAGCTGGTTCGGCAAAACCTTCTTTCGCGACTTGGATCGATTGGTGTTGGTGGTGGTGGTGTTGGCGTCGGCAGTGGTGGCCTCGTGCTGGTGGAGGTGGTGGGTCATATTCGGTGGTGCGCGAACGTGCGTTTGCTTCGTCCACCTGCCGACTAATCCTGCAACGAGAGAGCCAACCAGCGTCACTAAGATATTTTTCTTTTTTTTTTTGTTGTGCCCCCATCCCACCCCACTCCCTTTTTTTTGCATTGATTGCTTCAAGTTTCCACTCTCTTTTTACATCAATTGAATTCGAATTTACGATCTTTTTTAAAAAGAAGTTTTGTTTGCAAATTTGACATATTTAAAAAATGAATTGAGCTTTCGATCTGGCTAGGCTGGCCCCCACCCTTTCGCAGCGCTTTGTGAGCTGGATGGCAAGATGCAAAAGAGGGAGAGCGAGAAAGAGATAAAAGAGGAGAAAATGAACTGTATAAAAAAAATAAATAATCCAATTCCACCACCACCACCTTCGCGCAAGTGTCCATTTCGTGCTCAATGTGTGTCTGTAAGGCATTGTGTACAGTACATGCCCAGCATAGTAAAAAGGATAAGAATGACAGCCCTCTCCACAACGAGGCCGGAATTAAAATCCGGAACCCCCCCCCCCCAAAAAAAAAAATCCTTTGTTTTTAACTAGCACGCAAAACCAAAGCGGTCCGTCTTCTGTTCTCTTAGTCGTCTTTCAACGCGCATCGTCCATATTTCACCCTCTACCTAATAACCAAGTGGCAAAAAATCGCATGACTGAAAACGGCTTCGAAAAACGGCAGGGGAAAAAAGAAGGCCGAGTGTCTTTCGTCCTTTTTGTCTTCGTTTCGGTATAAACAACAGGAAAAACAATCTGTGTAATGCAATGCCATGGCATCGATTCCAGCCTCGGTAATCACAATGAGTAGCTTCAAGAGAACAATTGGTATATACAGTAGTAGGAAAGCGATAGGAAGAGAGGTAGTTCCCATTTGTTTTCTTTCTGCATCACACACAAAATATCACACATATAGACACTCATTCACTAACAGAGGAGCACAACAGTCGAGACGTAGAGAGAGAGTGATGAGCTGTGGACTATAAAAAGGAGAGGGTGGAGGGAGGCAGAAGCCATAGTAGACGAGAGGCAAAGTGAAGCCGAGGAGGGAAAACCCGATTGTTAAAGTGTTAAAAAGAGGAAGATAGAGACTCGGAAGAGGGCCTCGAGTGTATCCTCGCCATGTGGCGAGTCACGTTGTTCTTGCGCGTAAAAGACAGTGGGCAGATGGGGCAGCGGAAACGCCCTGGCCGTCCGCACTCGAGTCGGGTGTGGCGGTCGCGGTTGTCGCGCCGGTTATAGCCGCGGCCGCAACGGACACAACGGTACTTAGTAGCTTCTCTCTCGGATTCCACCTCCACATCCACTTCCGATTCCTCGTCCTTCGAATCTTCCACCTGAACTTTAAGGTGAAAACGCAGAGAGAAAGAGAAAAACAACAACGTGTCAGCCTCTTTCTCCTCGTGCTCTATGCTTCATTCTCATCCTACCACTTGGCCCATCCCCATGCCATATAAACTCCTAGCTCATTTGCACTGACCTTCGTACATTACGCTTGCCTTCTGACTGGTTGAAAGAAAGACATAGGACAAGAGAGTGCCCTAATGTTGCAATAGAACGAGCTATTTTTCTATCGATTCAATAAGCTTACTACCATAACGGATGGAGAAAAAAGGGTAAAGGCAAATGTGAAGAAAAGGAGCCAATATCCAAAGAGCACGTCGGAGGCAAGGTTGTTGGGGAAATTATCGAAGAAATGAAAAGCGAGGAAAGCAATGGTTGGGTCAACCAATGTGTCGAGAAATGTACGGGTACGGAAGTATAAATAAATCCAACCCCAACAGCACACACTCAGACAAGGGAAAAAATGCCCCAGTTTCTTTTCTCTTTCGCGGCTAAGAGATAAAATAAAAAAATCTAGATGAAAATTCAAATTTGCCTACCTCTTGCAGAATTATTCAGGTCAACATGATCCAGATGTGCTTGTCCTTCTCCGCTCATATGTCCATCGGCGTCATCGTTCCAGCCTTGTTCTCCTGTTCGACACGTAATAAAAATAAATATGAACAAAGTCACGGATAAACTGAAAAAGAAAATTTCCTACCGCGTGATGCGTCGATCCTGGATGGATACTCGGAATCACTCCAGTCCTCTTCATCCCCGCTGCCGCCACTGTAATCAGCTTCAAGTTCCGTTTCAATTTTGGGTTCAACGATAGAATATTCTTCACCGTCGTCAATTTCAATGTTCAGGTTGTCGGCTGCCGAGTTTGAGTGCATATCGTCATCAGGACGGCTGTCTGTTGGGGAAGGGACGGGGCTTTCATTTCGATCATTGGGCGCTGCGACAGGAGTTGCGGCTGTAGGTGGAATGCGGACGAGAGAAGGCAGTTGGTGCTGAGGTAGTTGAGTCTTTTCTGTGGGAGGTGTATCTTCTTTGGATTGTTTGCGAACTCTTTTAGGGGGTCTGCTGATGGAGGATGATGAAGGAGATGAAGAACGCATGGCTTTCTCCAAAATTCGCTTTTCATTCTTCCTGTCTCTGTCCCCATCGGCTAATCCTTTGATTTTTAAGGCCTCTGCTGTGTTCAGAAATGCAGCTAGTTGATCCTGGGATACATTTACTTCTCCCCTGTACATGTAGTCTACCAGTGCTTGTAAGTGATCAAACTTGACATCTTTTAGGAATACAACAGCTTGTTTATCCCAATGTAATGAGAGTAGTTCCTGTTAATGAAAACATTAATTAAAATGTTCAAATCAATATCAAATCAAAAAATGATTACTAGGCTATTAATAAAACTAATAAGTACCTGAAAGTAATTTGAACAGGCACATAAAACCAAACGGTGCACTTGAATAGACTTTCCTTCGGCAGCCAATGTAACATCAACCAAGCTACCCTTTTGAAGAAGAGCATCCATCACAGACACTAGCGTGCTGTGATGGTTGTTCCATCTTAAGCAGTATTCCTGCACCCCACTACTCGGTCCCATTTTGAAAAAATATCCTGTAGCTGCAATACAAACAAAAGAATTAAGGAGCTGTTGTGTGTAAGAAATACGAACTCATATAGCGGCCATGCATAGCTAATGCGACCATACGACGAAAAAAGCACAACAACATGCAGTGGTTCTACTACGCAATCGCCATTATGCAAACTTTGATTGGTAACACAGTAACACAAGTCGTCAATAATAACTGTGGTCAAATCTTATTACCACTTCTTTTGAGAGGCACACAGTGTACAACAACTAGTTGCAAACAGAAGATGATTTTTAAATCAAACTTGAAGACGTGGAATGAATATTTGCTATTAAAAGTGGTAACCACCTGCTGCAATCCGGATTATTCCGCTCAAGAAAATGGCGTCCAATCGACGCTAGAACTGCTTCCGGTCATGCTAAGCAGCGCCCAATCCGCCAAGCGGATGATTTTTCAACTTCAGTCAGTAAACAAATCTGAATCGACTGAAATCAAAGCACGATTTTAGTCTAGTAAAACATTATAAAATGCATCTGAATTACCGTTTTACAAAGAATAAAATGTATCTCCGTGAGGCAAATGGATACGTGAATATTAAACTCAAATGGTTGGTTATTTCTACGCCGTAAGCTTATCTGCGTTGTTGCTAGAGCAAGAAAAATTTACTACACTGCCAATGGACCTCATATGTTGGTTTACCAAAATTTTACATTACAGCTGCCAATTAATTTCCATTCTTAGCTATTGTAAGTTATGAATTCCTCGTTCCTTAATGATTCTAGCAAGTAATAGTGAAGTATGGCTGAACTAGCTACATAGTTTTTTACTTAAAACACTCTATCTAAATTCTGAATAATTCTATAATTTTAATATACTTGGAGGAACTGAACCACCTCTACAGCAATCCTGAATAGCCAAAATTTCTTTGTATTAGGGTTCTAGGAGTTATTAAGAGTTCTCTCCTTTGACAGTTTAAAATCCAAGTGGAGACCCATTTTTCTCAGGTTCAAACTCCTCCACAGATTCCACTTTTCAACTCTAAGCATTAATATTTTCACCCAGAAATGATGAATGTGAAACTGCAAAGCAGTGTACAGGTACCATTTTGCTTTAACAGCCCATATAGTTTTTAACTTTTTACGCCATCTTTTGGGATTCATCTTAACTGAGAGAAATTTATTCACTGGGCGGAAGATAAAGAATAACGGATCCGAAACTGACGGGCACCCAATCTGGTTTCTATAGTTGAGCACCAGCCTCCTTTGTGAAGAGCTCTGCCTGCGGTTCTTGTTGCTAAGGTAACTCATCGACATTTAAATATTGTAAGATTCTCGAGTTTGAGAGAAGATAAACTGTTTTCATTGGGCGTTTTTTTTACTCGAGAACGTTAAATCTTTGCGTTTTACAAGCGAAAACACACGGATATTCATAAGCAAGCTACCATAAATGTAGGAATAATTCCCGTACGAAAACAGTATTTGCATAAAAGCAGTTGAATTTAACATTGCGATGCATGCTTATGAAAAATAATGTGAACAGGTCCGTACACTTACATCATGGATCGTCCAGTTACTCCACGAATCGCCATCATTGGTGCTGGCCCAAGCGGATTGTCCCAAATGAGATCTTTCGCCCTGTTGGAATCTGCTGGCGAACATATCCCGGAGATTGTTTGCTTCGAGAAGCAAAGCGACTGGGGAGGGATGTGGAATTACACTTGGCGGACTGGCCTAGATGAATACGGAGAACCTGTGTAAATAAATTCAACAGTAAATTTTAGTGACATTTACATAGACATTAATATATATATATTTTTTTAAGTCACGGGAGTATGTACCGACATTTGTGGTCTAATGCACCAAAAGAGTGTCATGAATTTGCCGACTACAGTTTCGATCATCATTTTTCGAAACCTATCTCGTCTTTTATTCCGCGTGAAACATTCCGAGAATATATCCTCGCGAGGGCTGAACAATCGAATATACGACGGTATGTTCAATTTAATACTGTGGTAAGTTATGTGGACTTCGATCCCGAAAAAAGAAGTTTCTCTGTTCAGACAAGGCATCTGAATACAGGAAAACGTTGCAGTGAAAATTTCGACTACGTCATTGTTGCCGTTGGCCATTTTTCTGTGCCAAACATTCCTTACTTTGAAGGAATAGAGACATTCCCAGGGCAAGTCATTCACAGTCACGATTTTCGCGATGCTAGACAATTCGTTGAACGGGACATCCTTATTGTCGGTGGAAGCCTTTCCGCCGAAGACATTGCATTGCAAACATTTAAATTCGGTGCAAAATCGATAACGATCAGTTACAGAACAAAACCAACGGAAATCAAGTGGCCGAAAAAAATCGAAGAGAAGCCTTTACTGGAAAAAATTGAAGGAAGAACCGCTTATTTTCCTGACGGTAGCACGCTCCAGTTTGACTCCATCATCCTATGCACTGGCTATAAGCATCATTTCCCTTTTCTCGCGGATGACCTTCGACTTGATACCAAGAACTGTTTATATCCTAGCCAACTGTACAAGGGTGTCTTCTTCCAGAAGCAGCCGCGATTAATATATCTAAGAATGCAAAATTTGTTCTACAGTCTATCGTTATTCGATTGCCAGGCGTGGTATGTGCGCGACCTTCTTCTTGGTCGGATATTACTCCCTGATACCTCAAAACGCGAGGAAGATATGTTGGCGTGGAAATCTCGTGAGGAACAGCTCGAAGGAAAAGGGGATTCCATTGATTTCCAAACCTCTTATCTGAAAGATCTGGCTGAAGCTACAGATTACCCTCTAACGGAGTTGAGTTTAGATGCAACTGCAGCAACATTTAAAATATTGGTGGCCGATAAGCAGTCGAACATTATTAACTATCGCGACAAGCCATATACCTCTTCGATATCAGGCACAAAGGCAGCGATCTGTTCGACTCCATGGATGGAAACCATAAATGTTTCAGACGTCGGCTCCTCTTAAGAAAAAAAAAAATCATTAATGCTTGGTAACACAATCCACGTTTTTATATCGTCGAGTACGTTGCAATTTCTAAAATACAATAAAAGTTCAGGTTTTATCTACTCACTTTAGTGCTTTCACAAAAAAAGGAAGGTGGTAGACTTCGGGTGATAGAAGTGTCGAAGTGATCGACATCACTTTATCAATACCGCTCCATTAATTAAAATCTAATGAATTGGCACTTTAAATAAATTAGCACCGTAATGTTATCCTCACTTTTGCTCACTATGTTCGAAACCCGTAACGATGATGCTATAAATGACGTTGAACAATATCACCAGTATCAAACACGATGCTATATTCACGGAAGAAAAAGTTATTAATTTGCGTTTACGGTAGGTTGAATTATAAATTGTCGTTCACTTCTAAAGCCTCAGGCTCGGACGTTTTAACGTTATGTTTCTTCATATGTTTTCCGTATCCCGACGACTCAGAAAACGCTGCAGCATTTGTTACGCCGTAAATAAAAAAAAATACATTAGTTAACATGTTAATTTATGTATACATAAAATATGTATTGGAGATAGTCAATGATTAATACCTTTGTCACATATTGAGCAAACAAATGGTTTGATACCGTTATGTCGATTTTTATGTTCATTTAACGTCTCCATACGAGTAAACTTCTTTCCGCACAAGTCGCAGATGAACCTAAAATCAAAAGTATGAATGAAAAGTCGTAAAACAATTCAAAGAAAATGTCATTACGGTCTTTCACCAGTATGAACGCGGGCGTGCCGTCGGAAGTCACCTTAAGAAGCAATACTTAATGAAATACCGGCATATTTTTAAGTTCAATAAGTTACTTACTACTCGTAAGGAATGACATGGAGCATTCTTGGCAGGAGTATTTTTTCACTTCTTCTCCTTTATGTCTAAGCAAATGAGTTTTCATTTGCGATTTTTGTCGGAAGGATTTCCCACAAAGTTCACAGAGATGACATCGTTGATCGACATGTGAAGCCATGTGAGACTGCAAAATACTCAGTTGACTAAAACGCTTGCTGCAGGTTGAACACCTGTTTTGAAATATGCAAATATAATAGCGAACAAAACGTAATAATTAAATAATGAACACGTTGTGCCCATGGTGATAATAATGAAAAAAAAAAAAAAATAATAATAATAGAAATTACTGATATGGTCTCTCGCCAGTGTGCCTCCTCATATGAACCAGTAAAGTTTTCTTTTCCAGAAATTTTGCGTGGCATTGTACACAGGTCCAGGTTTTCTCACCGATATGTGATTTTACTAATATTATGTTGAGCACACAGAAAAAAAAAAATGGAAATTAATAAATGGAATGAAAGCAGGTTGACGCTGCACACTTATTATCCTTCATACATTTCTTTTCCAATTATTCATGTTTACCGTGTCTTTTAAGGTTACTTCCAGTCGTGAACGTGCTTCCACAATGGGGGCAATGAAACGGTCTTTCACCTATTAATAAAACTATTAGCATAAGTTAAAGTTCATTGAAGACTTTCAGATTACCAGTATGTTTTCTACCATGATCTAAAAGATGGCCTTTAGTCCTAAAGGAAACTCCACAGATTGTGCATTCAAACTGTTTGGTTTTTCCTTTATCAGCATCTGGTAGTTGTTCAGAAGAGCTAACTTCACTCCTCTCCTCAATGCTTAAGGGAAGTGTTAATGGGCACACGCCATCCATATGAATAGACTCATCATCTGCACATTGAATGTCAGAAAAACTGGCAAGTGAATTGTCAGCTTCTATGGTGTCTCTAACTGGGAATTTGTTAGAAATATGGCCATGGCTATTTTCTGTGGCAAAGGGCCCTGGAGTTTCATCTTGTGCTGTTGACTGTTTAGATGGTGGATAAAAGAAAAAACTTGGAGCACCAACAGATGCGGGAGGCTCTTGGAATGCAAGTGCATTTATATCTGCAGCTGAATTATTCACTATTTCTTGAAGTTTCTCAGACAAAATATTCCACAGCTGAACAGCTCTAAGTTTTTCTTCTGCAGTCATGGAAGGCACCATGGAAACAGCTGCCTCAATCTGAACAGAGCAAAATTAGAAATTTCCACTAGCATATGGTTAAGTAACATATTTTACCTTTTCCTTGAAATCAATTAGAGAATTTCCAGTCGCCATAATTGCACTATAAAATTACACAAATATTTTCCTTAGTGCAAGGAATTTTACTTAACCATCAGATATTATTTACATAAAATAATTCACTATGCCAATTGTTTTTAAAGTAGACAACCCTCTTTCGAGATTCAATAGGATTTCTAGACATAATTTGAATGTAATTTTAATAGTGCCACCTTGAATATTCACTTACAACTTCACCAAAAAATTACACAATCCATCACCACAGCTTAATAACCCAAAAGAGATTGACTAACTTGTTATGCTTCAATTCAGCAGAAACATTTTGGTCTTATTGGTAACAAAGTAACTGGATTTCATTTCTTTGAAATAGCAACAGCCTGCTAAGTGACATGGACTCTATGATACTTTTATTAATTTTGAAGTAATTTGCATTGAAAGAATATCCGTTTTCGGACAAATTAACATAGCAAAAACTAAACCTAAACAGAGTGCTAGTATTAAAATTACATTCCCCGCATGCTTCATTTGTTTCATTCGCCGATACCGATAGTGATAGCCCTTATAGGCCGATAGCTAATTCTATTACGGTGGAAAAGCACGAATTATTATTATCATGTTTCTTGTGTCATATTTTTTAATTTTCCAAGCTGTGTTGGAATGACTAAATGAATAATTTACTAATTTACAATTTTCCAGATGTTGTTTCAATAAATTCTTAAGCCACCTGGCGAATCTATTATACACCATTTTCATGTTGCGCTTCAAATCTTTTTGGCTTCTGCTGCGAAAGTTGTCAGGTTCTCCACGTGGTAGAAGCTTGAAGATCAATCTAGATCAGGATTTCATTACAATTTTTCAGTTACATTGAAGCATATATAAATTTAAATGTCGTTTCGAGGAGGAAGAGGGAACGGCGGAGGTGGTAGAGGCAAGGATTTAAACGTTTATTTTATTTATTTTAAAAACAGTTCACTAACTTTATTGGACACAGGTGGAGGTTTCGGAGGACGTGGAGCTGGAGGAGGCCGTGGCGGACGCGGCGGTGGTTTTGGTGGACGAGGAGGTGGTGGTGGTTTTGGTGGACGTGGTCCCCAAGACTTTGGACCTCCAGAATATGTAAGTATCGCTATAATTATTATAACATTTAAATGGATGTGCCAAAATGTGTTGGCCAGAAATGTTATCACCGATTGTTACCTGTTTGCACTGCTCTGTAAAACACATTCTTTTCTACTATTATTTTTCACATCCATTTGGATATTAGACATAACTAGTGCCCTTTACCGATTTTCTTTGTCTAGGTAAAGGAGTTAGGATACTTCACTCACCCTTGCCAGGATGATCTGGTCTGTAGATGTACACTTGATGATGTTCCATATTTCAATGCCCCCATCTATCTAGAAAACAAGCAACAGATTGGTAAAGTGGATGAAATTTTTGGTTCAATCAAAGAGTATTCGGTTACAGTGAAACTTAGTGATGATGTAAAAGCCAAATCATTTACGCCAAATCAAAAGGTAAGTGTATCTGTAATTGTGTGATCATGAGGCAGTTATATATTGATGTGATGTTCTGTAGATCTACATTGACCCTGCAAAGCTACTGCCACTAGCCAGATTTTTACCACAAACTGGAGGTGGACGTGTACAGAAACGCGGTGGAGGCCGTGGAGCACCTGGTGGCAGAGGCGGTCGTGGAGGAGGGTTCGGCCGTGGCGGTGGAGATCGTGGTGGTCGAGGAGGTTTTGGTGGACGCGGCGGCGGTGGATTTGGCGGCCGCGGCGGCGGATTCGGTGGACGAGGCGGCGGTGGTGGATTCGGTGGACGAGGCGGTGGTGGATTCAGAGGAAGAGGAGGCTAATATGTTGACTGCTTGTTCATGACGGAGATTCGCTTTTGTTTCTATTGACCATAACTTTCTTTTATAGGACTTCAAATACAAACTGGAGACTCATTGTGTGAACTTTGAAATCATGTTGGAGCAACCAAATCCTGTCGGCTGTTTCTAGCGTTCTTCTCGTTCAGAATTTGTCGTTCGGCCATGTCTTCGGCGACAGAAGTATTTTAACCACAATAAAAGAATTTCGGCAGTATTTGACACAAGATAAGGAAGTAGATGTCGTTGATAGTGATAACGAACAAATCACCTAAGAGAGACAGAAACAGCAGCAGAACTGTCTCAAATGTTAAAGGTGTTGCACTTATGGGTTAAAGAAAAATTCACGGCAATGCAACTTCACGTTATGGCACACAGCAGCGTCTGTTGCCAGTTATGGAGTCTCCTTAGACTTGTTTTACACTGTTAGGTATTCATGGCAAATGATCACCTGTTGACTAGAGATGCTTTCACATCCCTCAAAAATACCCTTCCCGTGTAAATGGTGGGAAAATGTTTTTACCGCCAATACGATTCCAGAGGGTTTTCTACCCTTCGCCTGCGAAAAAAAGGTTTTCTCTCGATAGAAAATTTCTTACAATTGTACATAATTTTTCCGTTTACACTGTTTCTGTAATGTGACTTGACACAACAGACTAACAACGTAAATTTATTTTATAACCACTTCTTGAAAAAGATTATATCATTTAACCAAATCTAGCCCATCCACCGTGTTATGTGCTGTCGACAAGAAACTATGTAGAGAAATGGGGAATATTCATCCAATAGAATAAAAAAAAACTAACAGAAAAAACAGGTATGGGCAACTTTAAAAATGTGTGAAAAAGGCACACCTCGAACGACTTTGGACGGGTAAAGTTTGAGGGCAGAGTGCTCCATCAAAAACTCGAAAGTTATAAATAACAAGCGATAGTGCGATATTACTTAGAAATAGGAAAAATTTCTACAACCGATGGAGGAAAAAGGAAGGGAGCGCGAGACTAGTTTACCATGACATTTCATCACGTTCAAAGTGGAATAGGTTCCAAGAAATCACGCTCTAACAGAGTTTCCATGAATGAGACTATATGTTCTTCATTTGGTCGGGCGCGTGGGCAACGCTGCTCAATGGCGTGAAAGAAAGGTAGGAGATCCATCAAGCTTTTAATCGTGCACGCAGATGGCAACGCGATATCGTCCAAGGAGATGGTAGGTGGTAGAGACGTTTTTGCCACATCCACCTAAAGAAACAAGTAAATAATTGAAATCAAACATTCAAACGGCAAACGTTCACGAAAGCGAATACCCACCTTACTTCGAAGTAAACGATAGATCCGGGTGAGATATGGAACGAAATTGGGAGTTACGTGCTGCTGCATACTTCGGCTACTGCCGCTAATGTCTCCGTCGTTGACATTGTCATCGCCGACAAATGCCCAACGATACATTTGAAATTGAGGGAGTCTATTTGCTGGGAGGATTAGGGCCAGATGAAGTAGTTTACAGGTGGCTAAGTAGAGATGCAACCACGCCGGGTGAGCGTTCCCCTGCAGACCATTGGTGGTACTTGTCACCCATGTTGAATCCAAGGCACTCAGCCTACGAATCTGTGAACTAGAAAAATCATCCAAGTTCAAGCAAAGTACACTAAGCATATGCCAAGCTAAAAATAACAGGAAAACGGCAACATGCTAAAGAGAACGTGCACATTCAAAACAACAGAACGTGAGATACTGATCAAACATTCAACCCACATACTGACATCTAACCCTGACCCAAATATCTGGTAAAAGTGGCAAACAAAGAAGACACGAACGGAGAAGCTACAAGTTGCTAAGACGCCTAAGCAAACGCTCCACTTCTGGTATATAACCAATACGAACATTCGAATGTAACCACGATGTACCTGTTCCAATGCCTGTTCGGATATTCGTGAGGCAGATTTTGTAGCAAAAAGAAAATAGAGGGACATGAGTCCCAAAATGGAAGGACATCAATGGTTGATTTCCAATTTAAAAATCCAATCGCGACAACTGTATTACCTGAATTCTTCCGTATCTCGACGAAGTTCGTGTTCCAGTTGCGATAGCACTTGAACCGTTTCGGCAATCACTGACGGCCACAGCGATGTCACGTGTTGCTGGGATGTCCTCAAAAGTAGAACACGGAAACACAAGAAAACTTGGGCTTGGACAGTCGGCCATGACTGAGCCAGTCGAAGACTTTCGGATAATTTTTCTGTATGAAGTAAATAACAAATGTTTACATGCTGGTGCTGTTAATGATACAGTAGTCATCATTCAAACCTTGAATATCAGGTAGGAAACGCTGATACTGATCTCCATCAGTGCAAAACAAGGTAAAAGCTAATCTTTTGAGAAGCAACGTTCTCGTCTCCATTTCCAGCTCCCGCGAACTGAAAAGTCCCGAAGGGCTAACTGAAACACGATCTGCGTTACGGAAACAATCAACGTGAATATAAATCCTAGTTCTTTCAATGTCATTTTTAAGATTCACGTACTGAGAAATTCGCGGAAGGCGTCTTTATCGTGACACATGAGATTGTCAATTATGTTTTTCCAATGACGCAGAGTCTCAACGTCCATCATGAAGAAAGTAGGATCCAGCAACAGATCAAACGCGTCCTTCCTCCATGCACGTCTTGTAGCAGGATAATCACTGAGCGAACTCAGCAAAAGGGACGCAGCTCTCATGCCGGAGATATTCGATTGGCTAATCCACATGAAACAAAAATAAAAGTGATGTCAAGAAATTCGAAAATGTTAATACGTTTCACAACAACCTATGGTGTCGAAGATAGGGAACAACATTGGCTAATAGCGATGTTAAAAGAGGAATCACGCGTTCCTTGTCTTGACTAGGAAAAATCAGATCTTGTAAGGGAGCCAACAGCTCGGCCAACACGGCCAATGCCTGGATACTGTAGCGTGACGTTTTGTTGCCATTACTTGGATTCACAACGACAGCGGCATCATCCGTCGCCGACATGTGGACAGAAGACGTGTCGCTGGATGAACTACTCATTTCATCCAGAATAGTAGCATCATCACCTTCGGCGGCCGGAGTAGAGGACAAGGTATCTCGTCTAACCGAGAGGTTTCGTCGTAGCCACGTTGTCTGTTCGAGAGACGCTGCCGCAACGGCACCGCATGCTTCCAACAGCTTACCAGTGACTTCTTGCAATTCACGTTGATCACGTTTCTCGCCAGGTGTCTGATAACGTTGAACAGCTTCTCCAAAAACGACTAGTCCAGCAAAGAGGATCGGTGGTGCCATGGTCGTGACATCTCGGAGCAGCTGAAGGAGCGATCCCCAACATTCGCCTAACTGAACTCGATTGATCTTTTGCAGGTAAGCATGAAAAAAGTGAAGCAATCCAACTTCCAGTCGTGAACTGCGATTATGTAGTTGCATCTGAAGCGGCTGTTTAAGTACTTGACGCAGTAGCTGCACGAGAGTGTCTGGAGGAAGAACTCGCACGGATGAAATGAGGTCTACAAGAGCTAGCTGTTCGCTTCCACATTCGGAAATGATTTTCCTTGATTTGCCATTGCTGGTCATCGAGTCTTTCCGTTTCTCCACCCAGGCCACGCTGACAGCAGCTAGTAAGCTTACTCCGTGATGATGGCCGATTGGACTGACGAATTCAAGCAGCTTTTGGCGTTGTACTTTACCAACTGACGTATCCATCGAGGAGGCTTGCCACAAATAACCGATGCAAACAAGAATTCGTGGCAAATTGGAAAGCATCTGTCTTCTTGCGACTAGGTACGGATCTCCACCTGCGGATGCGCTCTCATTGCCGAAAGTGCCATTGATGCCGTTGGGTGTAAACGCGTGCATCAAATTGTTTAAGATTTGTCCATTCGGATTTGGAGGCGTGCCACTTGCGTAGGCATTCGACACTCCCCAGCTCATGCCACCTAGCATTCCAGCTGATCCAGCAAGAGTGGGACCTCCTGCATTGTGAGGCGAATCTACTAGGACGAAGTGACAGAGAGCAGTAAGAGCTTCCAACTCTGTGATAAGGTAATCGGGTGGGCAGGTTGGATGCTGCGTGGAGGAAGCCGCTATTGATTCTAAATTGAGGCAAACTTGTGGAACGAATGCATTTAATAGAGTCGGCAAAGAGCGACCCATCAGCGGTAAACTAGAAACTAAAAGCCGAGAAAATTCAGTGTGGAGCCAGCGTGACGATTTCTGTTAGCGCAATCACAATCAATAAAAACATTAAAAAAAGTGTATTAAAAATTTAAAGAAATAAAATTTACCTGTTTGAGGGCCGTAAGAATTGCAGTGGTAAACAGGGGTTGTGAGTGAACTGGAACACCTCGCTGATAAGTACCAGGGACTGAGGCAGGTGAAGATGCCGCAACATTAACGTTAGGTAGATCGCCAGGCGAATTCTGTTTGGACAGTTGATCTTCAATCGCCATTATTGATAACAAAAGCCTATACAAGCCAAACAAATTTGACATGAAACGACATTTTTATTTTAGAAGTGCATTTAACCATAGAGACTCACTTTACGAGGGATATCAAGGTAGCCTCCGAATAGCTACTGCCTGATTTCTCGTCTTCTTCATTAAAATGGATGATTTCTTCAGTCAACGTTGGTAGCAGACCTTGATTACCGTTCCGCTTTTTGACGGGCTTGTTATGGTCTAATGTAACGACATGCAGCATAGCTAGAATTGAATGTAAAGCAACCTACGAAGAGAATACATTGAGAAGAAGAACGAGAGCAAAGAAATGTGGATTCAAACCTTTTGCACCCGACAACGGGTCAGCATATCGGAAATGAATGACGAGAACCCTTTGCCCAAATCTCTGACCAACGGTAGCAACTCAGAAAGGAACATGTTGAGGAGTTGAACACACGCTAATTGGACTTGTCGATTCGATATGATTTCTTGTCTCGTCAAACTGCTCATTCCAAGCGATGAGTAGTAAGTTCTCAGGTGGTAGAGCAGCAACTGTAACAAGATCTCTAGGTACATGCTGCTGCGGTTCGGAGCCATCATATCACCGGACACTTCGCCGTAAAAGCCATTGCCAAAGAGACACTTGCGATGGCGAGCTAGAAGCTCTTGAAGTAAAACAGAATGAGGCGAGCGGGACGAAGCAATCCCAGTTGAAGAGAGACTCAACAACAACAGTCTGGGCTGCAGCTGCAGTTGACTGCGCAACGTTCGAAGAACGTGAAGCGTTTGCTCCGCATCGCTAACTTGACAATACAAAAGTATGTGATTATGAAGGGGATGTATATCGGTGAGTTTCTCTACAGCGGCCGAATTGGATTCCTTTAGCTTGAAACGGGCAGCAGCCGCAGCGGCCACAGCTTTATTGACAACTGTTTCAATGAGTTCGTCGAGCAAAGACTTGGCTATTACTGAGGATTCAGGTTCTTTAGGAGATTCTTGTCCAGAGTCTGTAGACGTTGCCGAAGTAGTGTACGTGCCTGGAACATGAAACAAATCTTCGGAAAATGGATTTACAAAGAGTCCGACTGTCTGTTCCATAATTTGGTGTTGTGGAAGTTGCCAGGGGAAGACGACTTGGCGATCAACAAAGGACTCGGGAGCTCGGCCATCGGCGCCGAGGCCAAGCGTTAAAACAGAACGGCTTGGACTAAATGGACGAGATTTCGTTCGGCTAGGCGTAACATGGTAAATGACATGTCCGTTCACGGAACTAATGGCGTAAATGTTATCCTCTCGATCTACAGGCTGCTTTTCGTTTTCCTGGTTAGTGGGCTGGAAGGTGACATGGCGAATGCTCACGCGGGCGGAATGAGGTTTGAGCAGCTTCAAAAGAAGTGGGTCCAATATCCTGCTAAGGTCGTTCCGCAATAAAGCCTGAACGAACCATCCTTCGGCCGCGGTCCTTTGTGGACTAGGGGGATCTAACGACAACCAATCCAGGAGCAATTGCAAGCAACGGTCGAATGTCTTCAATCGCCGAGAGCCCCACCTTATTTAAGGGGAGAGGTTAATCATTATTTATCGTAAAACAATTAAGTGGATTACAAGTTTACCTCGATGGTTCCAAATCCCTTCCCAAGTGCCAGAGGACGGTGAATTTTTCCACAGCGGATGAACAGCCTTCGTTTCGTCGCATTTGTTGGCTAAGACTAGATAAGATGACATCTTCGGCTACATGGCTAAGAGTAGGCGGAGCAAGCGTGTGGAGTTGGTGAATCAATTCTGCACATTGCTGGCATTCGGCCGTTGACCTTACACCTTCCCAGAGCTGTCGAGCCATTCGCTGAAAGACGCAGCTTTTGTTCAACAGAGTTAGCAGTTGTGTAGGCGTAATAACTGGAAGTAATACGACTGTAAACATATCAGAAGGTATGTCTCCTTTTTGTAGATTGGTAGTCTGTTCTGGTTTCCAATAGGCAGTAGGTATGATGGACGAGGTTATCGCTGTCAAGTCAAGCAATGTAGCCGTGCCGATCAAGTAAATTGTATTCGATTGAGATGAGGAATTTGACAAACAGCAGCTGGCCAAGCACAAAAGCTGCAACCAATCTGGCAGTGTGCTCCAATCTTGATTGTTTGATATCACTTGATGGGAAGCCATTGCTGCAGCGCAATATGTCGGGAAAGTGGAAAGTTCTTTAAGAAGGGTACAACATTGCTTCAGCACTGGGAGCAGCCGAGTTAGTTGGTCGACATCAGCTAATTTCAGCTCTTTCGACAGATCTAATTCGTACATTTCCTGAGGTACAGACAGTGGTTTTTCCAGGGTCAAATAACTGCTGGTGCTGGGATTAACGCACTCTTCCAACATCTCTTCAAGCGATGGAGAACAATTGACAGTTTGAACTGACAGTATCTTTGATGCTTGCCCTAATAACGTTGTTCTATCGGAAACAAATATGCCAGGGTTGAGAAGCTTGGCAAGTAGTTGTTGGATTGCCACCACTGAATGTTCAAGCAATTGCTTCTGGTGTTGGGAAGACGAGATTAACGCTGGACTACTTGGAGGGCTGTGAAACTCTCCTGAACTGGATTCGATTGCTTCTTCGCCTTCCGAAGGACTGCTCCAAGAGCCAACTAATTCCTCCGTTCCTTCGTGGGCAGGAAGAATTTTCTTCAATAGCGTGAGACAGAGTTCGATTCCGGCTAACACGGACGTAGCACTCATCGTACCGAAAGAAGCATGCAACAGGTCAGCTGTCTGTACGAGCAGTGAAGGTAGGTGTTCGACTTGCGTGTCACTGCTGGAATCTACGGACAGAAGTTCCAGGAGGAAAGCCGAAAGCTTGCACATCTCGAAGAAATGAGGTGAACCTTGACCCACTTGCTGTACCTCTCTGCTCGTCGTTTCAATGCAACTGCTTTTCTGTAGAAGGCGGCCTGTGTAAGACCAGATGTAGGCTTCTTCTAGTGTCCCAAAGAAAAGGTTGGCTGTTTTCACGAGCTCATCGTGTTGTGCCGCTTTCTTCTGTTTTTTACTTTGGTCATGGTTGGAAAAATATAATGACCTTTTAAAAAACAAAATAATATCAAATAGAGTAACTCATTCCATATACTAATCAAGTACGATGAACGATTAAAATGGAATGGTGGAAAGGCCATACCGAAAGACATCGATAAGAATATCATCTAAAATGATGGGACCAATTTCAGGTTTGTCTAGCAACGATATCAAGACTCGATACGGTTTCATATCTGGTGGTTTAGCTACCACGCTATTTTTTAAAACCAATTGGAGAGACTAAAAAAAACAAAAAACAATTGTTAGCCAGTCGATAAAATGCAGCTTTTAGAAAAATAATTTTAATGATGGTTGTCGTACTTCAACTAAAAGATCCTTGGAATATCGATGGAAGTAGGATTTCATATTAGGCGAGTCCCGCGATGTGTCGTTGACTAAAGAATCATCAGCACTCAAAAGTTGTGGCTCACTACCTAACAACCATGAGAAGAGTCGTCTAAATTGCATCCAGTCGATTGGTCGTTGCGAAAAACATGTTTACAAAATAGATGAGTTAAGTTTTCAAAAACAAAAACCTGGAAAGTGTATCACCTATTAAGCGACATATCTCTTCGCAGCAATGCCGTGACGGCAGCTGCAAGCAAGTGAACCACATCAGGCTTGAGCAAGTGTGATCCATGAAGTGGAAATGCTGCCAATAAAAACTCGAGGGCGCTTCGTTGCACTAGAACACTGCTGTCTTCTAATGAAGCGCACATGGAATGAATCATTAGATCTACATTTTGGCCTAAAATTTCGAGTTGGTCTTCTATTGACAGCTTTCGATCAAAATGTGATAAGATGTAGGTATATGCAGGAAGCCGTATTTGTGGATTCTCAGCAATACATTTCCATAGGCAACCATAGAAAAAATTGGCGGAAACTCCGCTATAAAGCTTGGTTATCTATCTGTTTCAATGAATATTATTGAATTTATTTTTGCTTAAACTTACTTGCAGATTTTGTCAAAAAGTGTGCTTGTGCGGTCATAATGGTCAGCACCCTCTTCCAAACCAGGAAGAACCCCATTCAAAAATCCACTTAATCCTGGTTTCAAATATTCTGCAATTGGTATCAAGTGTATCTCATAAAGAGATAATAGTACTGGCCTCACATTTATTGCAGCATGTGCAAGCAATGGATACAAGCCTGAAAATTGTGTCATAAAGAACATGAAAAGAATGTTTGACAAGTAAATGTAAGTAATTACCAGCACTGTATATAAACAGTTCATTAGAAAGTCTTGCAGCCCCAACTAACTTGAAAATTAGGTCATATGTTTCTAAAGCCTTCAGGTGAACACCACTAGGAAGTGCTGGGTGGAGACACTGAGCAAGACGTTTTGCTATAATGACCCTCCTTGGAATTATGTTAAACTTGGAATGACTTTGTAATACCTAAAATTAAGGTTTTTCAAAAAGAAGGCAATATAAGGACGACATTTACAATAATGCTAGTTGAGCCCAAGGAAAATACCTTATTCAATTTTCCAAGCGCAGCAATAAGGTCGGCCCATTCGCTCGTATACTCGAAGTTTTTCAGAGCTTTATCCACTGAATTAATGTAATTCCGATATTTCGGTTCATCTATGAGTTCCAGTTCTTCTAGACTTAGATGAGACATATTTCGACGTCAGGAGCGTACTTTTATTTTTGTTTGTGTTATCTTTTTCTTTTCATGGCGGACTGAACGTTTATGTTGATTTGACAGCAAAGTGTCGTCTGCTGCACATAGAGCTCAGCCCTACGTAGATCGGGGAGCTATTTCGCCGATTCGGTGCGCGGTTTGCGGGTTCAGTGCCACCCCAATTATATACATGCACTACATGCATATATTTCTATTATATGATTATTTAGAATAACTTGAATTGCTTTTTAGGACCGCTGGCCAACAAAAGCAAATTATGGCGCTAGTCACGTGATTTGGGTTAACTAATCAGGGCAAAGGGTCACTGATAAGACAACCAAACCTCTTTTTGTTTTTGATTGGCGCCAGTTGAGCTCCAACGTTGCTCCCGTTGTAGCACCTTATTGTAGTTATAAGCCACGTACCACACTGTGCAAGAAATCCTCATACCGAGCTTCCATGCTCTTCTTTTTTTTTCGGGGAGGGCATGCGGTATCCCCGATTCCTTGGCGGTCGGGGCTGACTTTAACATTAACGGCGTTAACCGAATGATTGGTTAAGCTTCATTTCCAGTTTGGCAATCGTGTTCTGCTACATTCCTTCTGCTCGTGGCTTTCGGTATTGTTTACCTATTTGGAATACTGCGTGACAGGAGACGTTTTTCATAAATTAAATAACAAGAAGATAATTAAACTTACCGAAAAATTTAAGAAACTAAAAAATCAAATGGCTTCATCTTCCTCGGTAAGGGTCAAATCAAGTTCTCTATTCCTTCATCTGCATACCTATTGTTGCTTCCAAGGGACGATTCAGAGTTTTTTGCTAACAGACTGAGTGATAAACATGCTACAACAAACTAAGTTCTATTTTTTTGGCCGTACTTAAACTACTGCTATGTGGCTTTCCAGTTTTTCGCCAGGTTCATGCATTAGATTTTTTTGCTAAAGCACTTTTACCAAAAAAGAAAAATCATGATGAAAATATATTCTGGATTCATCTTGCAGTTTTCTGCATAGTTTGTGATAATAACTACCACTTAGCTTTAAGTCTTGCTATGCCTATGCTAAATGATGTTTATTTCAACATATGTTTTGCACATTTTAAAGCACAATTTGTTACGTTAGTGGGAACAGACAATTGCAAGAACAAAAATATGATGTGTTCCCAAAAGACAAAAAGTTTTTAAAAACATTTTCAATGGAATTTCTGCAACCTGAAACTAATAAAATTGGAACATTGCTTTAAATGCCCACATCCACAAGGGCACAAGATGTATTAAAACAATCTCAACAATCATGTTTTTTTTTTGTTTTTTTTCAAATAAATTTGACGTTCATTTTTTTTCTCCTTTCTTTGCTTTTCATGAATGTTCCAGCAACCGGCTGATCATCGCCGCAAATGGGACCGAGAAGAATACGAAAAACTAGCGGCGCAGAGGATTCGCAAAGAAAAGGAGGGAGACGATGATGACTTTATGCTTCCGTCAAAGAGAGAACTTTTAAAACAACGTGACTATAAAGTTGACCTCGAATCACGACTAGGGAAAAGCGTCGTGATCACGAAAACCACGCCAGCCGCGCAAGGTGCCGGGTAGGTCAAACACTCTTGTTTGATGATGCGTTCCTGTAGCTAATATCCACGTTACATTTTTCATCAGGTACTATTGCAATGTCTGCGATTGCATCGTTAAAGATTCCATTAACTTCCTTGATCACATTAACGGAAAGAAACGTACGTACCTAAAGTTAACACCACTTTTTTTCTTGTTCTGAGATGTCCATTGTACCTATTTTCAGATCAAAGAAACCTGGGTATGTCCATGAAAGTCGAACGCAGTTCTGTTGAGCAAGTCAAAAAAAGATTTGAGGCATTAAAAAAGAAAAAAGAGGAAAAAACCAAGGAGTATGACTTGACAGAAAGAATCCAAGAACTCAAAGAAGAGGTAAAATATGATGTAGTTGAAGCGCATTGTTGCTGTTGAATGTCTGATCACCTATATTTATTAGGAAGAGAAACTCAGGGAATACAGAAGAGAAAAGAGGAAAGAAAGAAAGCGAAAGCACAACGAAGTTGACAAATCGGATCAGAACGACGATAACGATGACATGGCAGCCATGATGGGATTCAGTGGTTTTGGCTCGTCGAAAAAGTAATGATGAAGAACATGGTAAACTACATCTTCTAGCACTGCTGCATATCTACATTGTCTCCCCTTTTACGTTCGGCACGAAAAATAAATGTTTCGTTAAATAATTGAGAAGGTTGTGCACCCTCTTCTCGTATTCCCCATACTTCAATGGTGAAAAAAAAACTGAATGAAAACTAATGCGCGAAAAACATCCGAAATAACTGGGCCATCAGGTACGAAAAATTGCTTTCTACCTGAAATCTATGCGCCACCAGTTAACCGCAGACCTTTGTTGGCTGGACGTTCGGAAAGGCCGTTTCCTAGAAAAAAGCTCAAATCAGAAATGGAAATAATCTCAGAAGTGGGACGTAACGGCATACGTGTCGAAAAATCTCAAAACACGTACGCGGCCGCAACAATTGAAGAGAAAAAAAACTAAAAGTTTTACAGAAGAAAATTATCCATAATTACCTCATTACCTGATGCACTACCTGGGAAAGTAGCCCTGATTCGGCCGTTTGCTTCCGCTGCATTAGTTGGCTGATATTTCGTGACATGCAAAACACGTTGGCCACCGACGTCAGTTGCAGAGGGGCCGCGAGAAGTTCCCTGTCCCATTTTACACCAACGTCTACATTGTTGAGTCCACGAAGATGAATGCCTTCGCTTTACGTCCAACTACATGGTAAACCAGTTGGCTTACGAATGGCCTTTGAATCGAAAGAAAATCAAACATCGAGATAAAGTGAATTCGATTTACTCCACGTCTGGCTTTTTAAAATAAGAAATTACAAGTGTGTACGAGGTACAGTTAAAATTGCATACATTTCATCATACCGATATTCGCATCCAACGTCTGGTCCACGAAAAGTATACCCACTGAGGTTACTACGTCTTCCTTTTCATTCTAATTATAGTTTTCTGTTTTATTTATGTTTTGGCCATACGGATATCCTGGACGCAAATGATTTCGATGGCGCCACTTCGAGTCCGTGACGAAGTACACCAACCTCAACGCGAAATAACAAGTAATAGCTAGTATTTGGGTGGATAACTCTATCGTGTTGAAGTGCCATTTGTAAAAAAAAAAAAAATAGACAGATGGAAATCAAAGAGTAAGGTGCTTCGAATCAACGCCAGATTGTGATAACTTGAGAGGGTGGCGCACGCAACGTTTGGTAGCAGCCCGGAAATGTGGGCTTGCTAAAAGCTTGGCCAGCCGAGTGGCACGGCCGCGTTTTTTAATCTGGCGCAAGGCCTTTTCCAATTACGGTGCTAATGATCACAACAATCGCGTCGTTGTTCAACTACTGCCGCTTTGTTTTCGTGCCCGTGGTCTAAACTAATGTTCCATGCTAACTGAAAGCAACGGCCGCAATCACTACGAAAGCTTTCCCGTACACGTCTATTTGAACTAACGTATTCGATTTGATGTACTACCTTAAAAGGCGCGGGGTGGGTTAACACTCGAGAAGAAGAAACGAAGAGAGGACGTGATCGAAAGATTAAACTGGAAACATAAGAGACTGAGGGCAACGAACACGCAAAAAGACTCTTGCAGATTCACGTACTCGTTGCAAGAGATGAGCGAAGAGGTATGTGTGATTAGCTCGTGGACGACACTTTGTAAATTACATGTACTGCCTTACACGTCGAGGACGAAGACATATTTTTATTTGGCGTGCGAATGACGAACGGTACATTATCTAGCGTTACGATTGTGAAATCTAGTGGCGCTTGCTTATTTGAAAGGAATCAACAGATGCCACATGAAAAAAAATAAATAAAGGCGGCGACGTTAATCTTTCTGAAAACAAAAACATTGCTGTGTATGAAGATGAGGCCAGCGCTGATGCATCGCATAAACTTAAGCGGTAAACGACAGTTAACGCAGTTTCCATGAAATATCAAACTGTTCTGTAAAAGATAATCTAGGGAAAGAAAAAAAAAGAAAACGGCATTAAGGAAATGCAGACAGCTGGGGATTGACGTTCTATTGTGTGTTCCCTCCTATGCCATATTGGTACGGTACGTGAAAAAAAAAAAAAAAAAAAATATTCTTTATCATCCAAAGAAAATGAAGTGGGGGCCACCTGCCGACGTCATCGTGGCCGGGATTCCGTCGCAAGTCTTAACAATAACGGCACTTTATTTTCTCAGTCAAAATAAATATGCGCAAATGTCCGTGCATACGTGTGTTTCTTCCAGAGGAACTTGGAATAGATTGAGTCTCGTCTATACAAACGTAACGATATTCTTGCTTGGTCGAGTGGTGACTGAAACAATCCGACGAAAAAGCCGCGAGATAATTTCACGTGGACGCGGCATTTAAAAAAAAAAAAAAGTGAGCAAAACATGCGGGTTTGGCTAGGCCACTCTCGGAACGGAGGACCGGCCCGAAAGAAAAAACAAAGAAACAATACGAAAAAAAAAAAAAAAAAAAATAACAGAATGTATGAATAACAACGAGAATAAAAATGTGCGTGTAAATACACATATGTGTATAGAAGAGCCAATGAGGTAAAGTAACAGATGGTGAGCGTGAGTTTTGGGTTTTGTAGCGGTATTTACGGCAACCCACCTCTTCCGAATCCATCCCCGCCTGCTGCCACTGCTGGATATTTTCTTCAGTGCGTGGCTTAGCTATAGAGATGGGACCGACCTAGAGCCGCCTCTGTCGCCATTGCCACCGAATTTTCGGTTTTACCAACCAACCACCAACAGACGTCACTGGCGGCTTTGGCCTGATACCATCGAGAGAGAGCACATACTAGCGGCAGTTGTCTGTGCAACATGCTCACAGTCTTCCACCAACTTTAGTCCGTGCTGCAATCCCATTGATCGAGCTTGTAAGGGACTTTACTTTTTGCTGGCCATCATCAGACGATTATTTTCAAAGCGGCGGACGTGTTCTAAATACCAGTGCGATCATCTTCGATTTCCTCTGGAGAAGACCTAAGGAGAAACTGTTTCAATTGGACATCATGTCTGAATTCGAGCCCATCCCGGAAGAGAATCCTCGACAGAGTGCTAGCCGATCAGCGCAAAAAGATGGCGGTTCTTCGGACAGGAAGAGCAAGTCGGGCGACAAGCACGCCGGACGCGAGAAGAAAGTGCGCAGCAGCAAGACGAGGAGCAGCAAAGGTGAATCGTCGGGTCACGCTGGCCAAGTTCACGGCAGATCCGGTAGCAATAGCAGCAGTAAATCGGGTAGCAAACAGAAGAGCGAACCGCTCATCAGCTTGACCTCTACGGTCGACGTGGATATGGCCGTAGCCGAGAACAACAGCGATCACGGTACCGTGCCCTTCATTTTTCTATTTTTGAAGTTTGTTTTTTGCCTCACGTCATTTGTTTCTTCTTCTTATTGTGGTTTGGCCGTACAAAATAACAGAATGTCATCACGATATGCTCAATTCGCTCAGCGTGCTCGCTATTGACTTCTCCTTCAGTGTCCTTGCTCTCTTTCCGTCCTCCGCAATTTCCACGTTTATCCCTATCGTCTAGACAGCCCTTTTTATATTTCAAATATGTTTTGGATTCACTTGAATGTGTGGCATTAAAGCGAATTTCAACACGCTCATCCCGCGGATAATGGTTTCACGTAAATGCCGTTCATGACACACTGCGGGTTCATGGCAATTGCTTGACCGTGTCGAAGCGAATCTCGAGTCTCTTGTCAACCGCAAAAGCGCTCGAGTAAACGCGTGTTTTTTTATTTAAATGTCGAATTTTATAAGCTTTATTATTGTGGCGAGTTGCTGTTAGTTTCTGATAACGATACGCGGGTGATTAAACAGAGCGTGAAGCGATGCGCTTCCTCGATAGGTAACGCGATCCTGGCCCAAATTTACGTTTCTTTTTTTTTTTTTGGTTCGCTGTTTGGACATGATAAAAACCACATACGAATGCGGTAGCAACAATAGCGTAGGGGTTTATGTCCCGTAAGTTTGTCGGTACCTGGCGAAATGAAACCCAACGATTGGACGCAGCCATAACTGTTGAATCACGCACGATCCTTCACAGACGACTTGGTGATCCGTTGAAATAGATTCAAGCGTATCGGATGATGAATCACATGAAGATGCCTCGAGGAATCGTATGCCACGAATTGTGCCCCCGCCAAAACGAAAGAGCTGCCAATAAAAGCTGATCGTGTTCAAATCCGTTTTATTGCATCGAACTGGGTTGTGTGGAATACGAATGCAAACATGTGTGAGATATATGTCCAAGAGTAGGTCACTGTGTTGAAACGATACCGCCACCTATTGTATAAAAGGCTCTTACAATTGTTTGCCTTATGTGCAAAAATAAACTAGCTGAGAGCGACACGAAGCCACTCTTTGAGTGATCCGTGTACCAACAGATTGGCCCACTCGTGCCCGGCAGGCGTGTCTGGACCTGATACTGCGCTATTTTGTACCGCCATTCTTTCCCTCGCTTTTTTTTATTATTAAAGCCACTGATTTTGTTCTTCAATCACGGCATACTTGTATAGTTCTTACCTTGTTTTCCAAAGGAACATATGATGCATTAGCACCCCGAGAAGAAAAACGGAGGATCAAAAGGAAAGATTGTATAGAAGATGAGCATATTCTTCGGTATTACTGTGACGCGGAACCATTCGTCAATGGTAGCATCAAGAGAAAAGCGGCAACCGAGCGTGAATAGCCGCGAGTGTATTGACCGCTATCTTTTTTTTTTCTTCTTCTGGTCTTGTTTTTTATCCAGATCTTGCTCCTTCTGCTTTTCTCTCTTTTTTTTCCGTCTTCTTTTCCAGATGATGAGAGAGTTCTAAAATGTTCACTCCGTCAGTTAGGCGAGCAGCGTGCATACCAATGGACGTTTCTTACGGGTCTCATTCTCGTTTCGCCGTAAAATTTTGAATAAAAGCGTTTAGTTTTCGGGAATTTTTACTCATTTTTCTGCGTGGCATGCGTGAATACCGCTATGCCGATTCCATCTTTATCGTCTCTCGTTACCGCGTTCTCGCCGTGATTTTAACGCGCGTGAAGCAAATATTGAATTTTCGCGTTTGTTGTCGTGATTTCTCATTCAAATTCATCGCCCATGGTGATCAGCTGGCTGAAATTGTGAAGACCATTTCAAAGTGACTTCTCGATGAGAAAAACTGACACGTTCCTCGTCTTACTTGTAAACATTCTTCAAGCCTTTTGTTTTTTTCGTGCATCATCGCTTTCCGGCCACCGGTACGTAATAATCGATCTAACTCGATCATCACTACGAACGTAAAAAAATTATTCAAATCGACCTGGAGAACAAAATAAAAGGTCAAAGAAATGACGACCCAGAGTCACAACGATCGCGATTCGGAACTCTTCTGCATCTCACAGAACGCAGTCATCGAAGCACCGAGTCAACCGCGCACCTGTTGCGAATCTTTGAAGATGGCGTCCATCCGCCAATCAAACAAACGTCAGCCGGATGGTTGCACGACAGGTACATTTTCCAAAAAATTTAGACAAGCAAAACAACGTCATTGTTTGACCCGTATATCGGAATGCGTTCCAACATTCCAACGACTTCCCTGTATGAAAACGATTCGTTTACAGACAAGGAAAATGGGCGAAAAGAAAAAACAAACAGAAACGAATAAAACTGTAAAAATAAAAATAAAACGATTTAAGAGAAAGGGGTAAGAAGGGACAGCTGCTGGACAATGGAAAGGCTCGAAGTTCTTACGGTATTCTCCTTTTTTTATGGGGATGTTTACACCAGGGGGGGGGGGGGGGGGGGGGAGTACAGCCGATGAGAATTGGTAGTTTGCCAGACTTTAATCCCGTTTTTGCTTTCGATTAAAATTTTTTTTTTCCTTGAACGTAACAGTACTGCAATGCTGTTAAAAAAAATAATAAGGGCGACAGAAGTAGGAACTTAATGAAATCATTTGGGCGTAGAATAATTCATGGAAGGATAAGAGAAAAAAATAATCAGAGTTGAGGAAATGAAACTTTCCAAAAACCATCTGCTTGAACTCAGGTGTTAACAATCTTCATTTCGATACGTACGTACGGTAGATTTTATCAATCACTGGGCGAAACGCAAATGACGGGCTGAGCGTCGATTCGTTCCCCAACAATTTGCGTACCGACGTCCGAATTTGTAAATACATAACGTTTTCGTTGTAAATAGTTAATAATAGCTCTATGTAAACAGTTCGCACATGAATCTAGAGGGAAAGAAATTAGAGAGGGGCGTAATAAAAATAAGAAAAAAAAACACATTAGTTTCATTCGTCGATTTGTACCGCTGTATTAAGGACAGATGAGGCGGAAGGAGCGGAAGATTAGAGAGACACGGGCATAAAAATTGAGTTTACACACACACACAAGGCAAGAAACACCTGCACCTTGGGGTTTCAGACATCATCGATGCTTTTTTTTTCTCTTCGCCTTCCTATAAACACACACATTTAAGAGGTTCGCAGTAGCAGCTTACATGTACACACTTGCATTCGTTCGAGCATGTTTGCGGTGATTCGTTCTCATCGGCTACGTTTTGGTGGGAAACTCCTTTTTTTTTTGTTCCATCCGTACGCACCTGTATGTTTCCTCCCTTTTTAAACGGACGTCATCAGGTGCTGGGTGGAAAAAAAAAAGAAAATAAAAGTCGCGACAGCTCGTGTGTGCACAGACGTTCTGTAAAAAAAAGAGTATTTAACCAAAAAGCAAGAGTACTGACGCTCGGCCGGCTATTTGCTGTTCAGAGTCCGTCGCGAAGAGTCACATCGGTACGGAAAGGCATCGCAACAAACAGTTAGTAGCAACAACTGGTGTTGTTTCTTCGTCCCGTCCACCTTGCGGTGTCACATCGTCGGCTACATCGGTGCAGGCCAATCGTCGAAAAGAGACGGCTACTAGCAAGAGGGGATCTCATCGACGTTCCAGCGCATCAGTGAGAAAGCCTGCATGCAAATCGGATAGGAATAAAAGGAGTCAACGTGCAACGAGGGAATCGAGCGACGAGAGCAATCATTACGCTGTCAGCGGAGCTGTGAACACCAAGTTCCAGTTGGTGTACGACGTGATTCAATTGGATCGCGGCAAGGAAAGTCAACTGCATTCGACATCGAGTGCATCGGCCATCAATAGCAACGTGATCGTCACACCCGCATCGGCCGCTCCTTGTGATAAACATCCGCCAGAATATTTCGCCCAGTTGCTGCTCGAAAAGCAACAACAGAAGTCAAAACTGAATCAACTCTGGCCCAAACATTGGGGATGTAAGATTATAATTTTTTCAAAACACTTTTATTCCTTCTCTTTCTATCTAATTAGTTTTCATTGTTCCCGGTCCAATAGGGAACGACGATTTCCGATTGAAAATGTTCTTATTCTTCAGACTGTCTTAGTTGTTCTATAGGCTCACTTTGAATTACTATTGTTTGAATTTCTTGAATTGTTTTATCGATCCGCTTCTTATAGCGAAACGATAATATCGTATTTTTTTCGGATCTCATTGAAAATCAGCGCTATCTTTAGCGATGAATGTACGAGGAAAATGAACGCCACCCTAGCATTTCCTCTATATAGAAACTGTTCTCATACCCGTTAATTTCCGATATGGGCAGTCTGCGTGTGATTTCAAAAATTGGTGATCGGAAAATGAAACCAATTCGGCAGATCATTTTAACTTCCAAAATAACGTTACAGCCGATAGACAGAGGTTTTTCTCAGAGACTTCTCGTTATCCGATTTCCCATAGTTAACAGGACAAATGAAATGTGGTAATTGTCTTTACGTCTAACGTTACAAGTGAGTAGAAGAATACCTTGGGATAGATCGTCCGCCTATTTTCAGAACTTCTATATATATACATAGAGAGGGAGAGAGACATTGCCCATACAAAAACAAGTGTAAAAGAGATACACAGCAGATTGGAGACGCGTGTGATATGCTATAGGCTCTACTACCGGGGTGAACGCACTCCGCGTGCGGGAGCCAAACTCTTTTGATAGCTTCACATTTAATAGTCGAAATATACTTGATGTGGCTGTGAAGCTTTTGGGCTATACCACCGCTGTGTTCAGCCCAAACGAGAGAGAGCCGAGAAAGAAAAACCGTTAGACTCTCATCAGACGCCGCGGTAAGGCATGGAAAAGAACAGAGATGGACAAATCCCGAGTGAACGACGCTAGCGGTCCAAATTACGAACAGCGTTCCCTTTAGCGAGGGAAAGACGGAGGGTTAGCCACCTAATAAAATAGCTTTGATGACTATAGAAAAAACCACGGCTTGTTGCCTTCCCCTATAGTTCTTTCGATACGGATCTTTCGTGGTTTAATGTCCACTCGTTGATTATTCAAAGAGATGCTGGAAAACATGCAAAGGCTGGACAACACAATTTTTTGGTTTTCAGCAACCGTTAGTCCTGGCGAAGCGTGCTGCGTTTAAGAAGAACAAAGCTGTCAAAAGAGACGTTGCGTTGCGAATGTTCATAACTGCTATTAGATTTTTTTTTTTTCAAAGTCACGATGTTGATCCTTTTTGGCCTAAATCGAGGGGAAGATGGCCGTCACTCGTCCTGCATAGTTGGCCCATCTGCTGTCCATCTGCTGTCGAACCCGTTAGAAATGAAATTCGAGCTTTTCTCTCCGCCACGATCGTAACTCACGGCCACACGAAAACCCGCAAAATAATTAATAACTGGTCGTCTTGATTTACAACAACAAAAAAAAAAAAATGGACTGAATTACTTTTGTTCTGGTTCCCATTGATAAAGAGTAATTAATCAATAACCTCCAGTCAGAATGGACCACACTGTGTTTTGGGTTACTCGGTCAATTCAATTTTTTCTTTTCTCTGTATCTCCTGCAAAACAGCCAATTATCACTGATTGGCAAATCTGTTAGGAAGAGAGCGTGATCGCAAATGATGATGAATAATAATCAGCTTGCACGCTGAGCGGCGATAAGTCATTGACGTGCCAACCGACATTTTAGAAAACATTCAAATAAGCCCGTGTGTGCTAAATTACTGTAACTTACTAAACATTCACGTTTTTTCATCGATATGCAAATTAGCTTATAACGATCAACCTGAACGGGACTCTCTGGACGGAAATTTGCCCAGCAGCTCGGTAAGTGATCATCAATTATTATAGACTTTATTTATAATTGCATGTTCTTAAAAAGTGTACAATGATCACCATCTCTTTTCGTACGATGTATGTACAGTTTGATCCGTCGAAATCCAGTCGCAGTTTGAAGGAGAAAGAAGCGGAAGCGACAGGCTTGTCCACATCGAGCATCGATACACCGAACTTCAATCCTCCGCTTTCACCGCGCAGCATGGCTGGCAATAAATCCATCGCTCCGTCGACCAAATCCGTCATGAAGAGCGCCAACTGGAGCAGCGAACGCGAGCCTTTGTAAGTTTCCTGTCGTAAAAAAGAAAATCTTAAATGATAGGAAGTAGTCGCGTTTCTTGATAACCGGAAAGAACAACCTACATGATCTAGTTATCAAGTTTAACAACTAGGTTACTAACGTTTCTTTAGTTTTTTTGTTTTTTTTAGAAATTATCCATGACCCGTTGTTTACATCAAATTTAACGATATAGATTTAGTTGGCTTTTCGTTTATTATTTGTACTTGGTTACACACAATAACCCGCACAAAATGTACATCTTTTTTATTTTCGGACGGGTTACACATTCCAGCACTCACCTGTGGGTGTCGCTGAGCTCGATGTACGGCAAGCTGCTGGTCGTCCTCATGTTGGCCTTTTGTTTCACCGAAGTTATGGACAATTCCATCGCTCCATTGACTTTCCAGGTACAGTTTCAAAAACCAACTAAACTCTGACATTTTAAGTAATCAATTAAAGTAAAAGGGTTAAACTAAAAATCTGTTTCGTTTCGTGGACTATAATGTGCGCAGGGTGTCTTCATGATCTACTTGTACGTGGGCAGCATCGTCGCCATCATGTGCATCTACATTTCATTGTTGATCGACCAATGCCCTTCGTTAACGAAATCGCGTGAGAACTTGACAGGTGTTGACGCCGAAACTGGTTCCGTAGGCTCGTTTGACACGCTCAAACGGGCTCACATTTCTCGCGCTCAGACACCTCGTACTTCGTTCTACCTGCGCGTCGGAGCCCTTGGTAAACACACGAAAAACCTATTCATCCTTATCGTTCTTCCGTTATTCGTTTCCTTGTAGCCCTCAGCTTAATTTTCAGCATTTCGGTTTCAAAAATCAATGATCAATCATCGTTAGCGTTATAGTTAGTATCAATTGTTTTCATTGTTGATGTTTGTTTCATTCAATCCAGTATTTGGATTGGCCACTTTAATCTTTAACGGCTTGGAGATCGCCATGCATTCTACCATGGTATAATAATTCAAATGTTTTGCTACATGAAAACGCGATGTGTTAAAGACATTTCTATTACAGGAGGGCAAATGTGTAGCAGAGATCGTTTTCGCTCACCCGATCTTGCAGGCCTTGTTCACCTTCTTGCAAATGCACTTCTTGTTCGTCAATTCCGAGGTACGTACAACCATTTTGCAGACATCTTTTTTTTTCGAGTTTCAATTCAATTTCGTAAATTTGGCGGAGGATACAGGTTTTGGTTGAGAAATTTGGACTACTGGCCCGCTTTGGTTTCATGCACCTGATCGCAACCAACGTGTCCTTGTGGATCCGCACCGTTGTTTGGGAATCGGCCAACGAATGGCTGCATTATTTGCATCACCAACGACTCCATCATGGAGCAGGGCTCGGAGCAGAGATAGGAGCCATAGCCCAACGGCAGTTCAGCGGACGCAATGGTGGATACATGCCCAACGCCGACTACGCCTATTTCGACGATGAAGCCGACTTCCCTGCGGCCAATAACATTGACTACATCACCGGTATTATTGTTACATTCATTGTAACCACGCGATTAATAGAATGAGAATTTTATTTTGTTTTGAATGAGCAGCCTCCGTCGGTGGTCCGTCCTCGCTATCAGCAAATTGCAACAGCACGTTCGAGTTCATCACGACGACACACATTCAGAACATGGTCGGCCTCTACGAGTGTTTCAACAACAATACTCTGGGCAAAATGTGGGCCACTTCGATGCCTTACCTGTTCCCGTTCTTGGTCGAATACAAGTAAGAATTATTCCTGGCATGGCCATCCGCTTGTAGTGAAAAAAGAAAAAAAAAAATATGTGAACGCATTCAAGTCATATAGCTTGCTGATTCATTCGAAACCATTTGGCGAAAAAAAAAGAAGAATTCGAGAAAGAATCTAAAAATGTCAAGCTCAATGGTTCCGTAATGTATCAATGTGACTGGTTTGTGATGATGGCTGACGGGCCAACACCCGTTATTATCTTCTTTTTAGACTTAAATTGGAACTTCATTTCAGCCTGATCGCTGCTGCCGTCGCTTACATTATGTGGCGCTCGGTCGGCCAGCTCAAGAAGAACGGCGTCTTCCAGAGCCGCCTTCACAAGCAGCTCACTTCCGTGCCGGATGATATTAACAACACTCTGGATCCTCATCGTCCTAAAGGCCACTGGCGTGTCGATTGCCAAGGTGCCAGCAAAGGTCTTTTCCTTGGCTTGCTCTCGCTTGTTGCCGGTATCATCGTCCTCATCATCTTTTTCGTCATGAAAGTAGGTCTATTTTCACTATTTTTATTGATTGTGTAAAACTAATTTGAATGCCATTTTTTTTTAAAGGACAATGTGGATTTCCGACCGGACCTATTCTGGCTATGCACTGGGACCCAAGTAACGGTTTTAGCTTTGGCTACCGTTTTTAATGCCATCGGTTTCGTCCAGCTTCCGAAATTATCGCTGTCACTTCACAAACCGCTTCATTTGGACGTTTTATTGGCTAACATCACAACTTATGGAGTTTTCATTTACGCCATTTTCGGTAAGTTCATTTGGGACAAATTACATTTTCCAGATGACGATAAAATTGTTCATGAATTTTCTCCTGTCTGGCAAACATCGTAGGCCTGATTGTTGGTGGCACGAATTTATCCGATCAAAAACACGTGATGATCTTTGTGAGCAATGGCTTGTTGCTTCTCCAAGCTACGATGCAAGGCATGTTTATCGCTGAAGCGAGCAAACGAGTGTGCACGTCGCGTTACCAGATGCTGTTCAAGCCCGGCAGACAGATTGTCACGTTCCTTCTGTTCGCCAACATCACGCTCTGGCTACTCGACACGTTCATGACGCACAACTGGATGACACAGGAGCTGCAGTTTTCTTTCTACGGATTCCTGGCGTGGGGAATCATTTCGCGCTTGTCGCTACCTCTCCTCGTCTTCTACCGCTTCCATAGCGCCGTTGTTCTCATCGAAATCTGGAAGAACACTTACAGGACCAAAGACGTCTAAAAGAATGACGTTGCTTTACATAGCCGTTTATCAAGAACATTTTCTTTTTTCCCTACTCGATCGTTTTGTTCTCTTACCTCACCGCAACATCCACATCGACACATCTTTTATGAAGAGTTTTTTGCTACACTGATGGCGAAAAATTCTTCATTTATTATTTCATCTGGCCATATTGATAATTACCCGCATCGATGCAGATTCTTTTTTCTTATTGTAACTCCATTATCGCTGTTAATGCTTACTCAACATTTATAGATGACGTTATAACTATCGCCGAATTAGGTTTCTCGATTGCGTTAAGACTGAAACTTCGCCACGAGGATGCAATTCAAATCAACTGTCGCAGACCTTATTGTGCGATACAAAAAATTGAACATTAAAGAAAAACATTTAAACAATAATCGACAGATAAATGACATAAGGGAAAATGGCCATTAAGTGCTGGAGAATGCAATAGACCACTGCATCGAATGGCTTTTGAATAATGTCCAGCCAAGCATTGCTACAATGTTAATTGAACGGCTTGAGGAGCAAGACTTTGCATATCACGTCGTCCATCAATCAACGTATGGGACGACGTATTCATATTTGTCAATATCTATATGAAATTTTTCATTTTCTTTTTAGATTTTTACTCGATTATATCAATTCATTCCCGATAGGCCTACCCATTGCCTATTGTGTTTCTATTTATTTTGAAATTGATATTTGTTGAAAGCTATGTATTGTGTGAGTCAACGATGCGGCATATTGTACAATCTTAATCACCCTTTCTATTACCTTGCATGAGATTTTTGCCGACACATGAAAGCAAAGTACAGTAATGGATAGATGGTCCGGTTATGGGCGTCCATAAGCAGACGGAACAGTCGTGACGTCCTAACCCAGCACGTCTCTCTAGTGAAATGACATATATGCACACGGTATTCGTTATACTGCGCCGGCAAGAAAAAGATATGAGTCTGATCATATGTTTCGTATGTTTTTATTTTATATGCATAATGTTTTTGAACAATATTGGCTATACATTACCGAACGTAGCTATTAAAGCACTTATGAAATACAAAGTTCTGCATTTAATTCTTTCCAAATTATTCAAAAATGCTTTGCCACCTACCCACTTCTCTCCAATAAAACTGACGATGCAGTTACGCTGTTCCATTTATGCCATATGTATAAAAGTGAACCAGCCCAGATGTAAATGTGTGGTTTTTTCAGGCTTTTTACGGTGGGCATATGGAATAGCGTGCGGCTAACATCCGGTATTTTGCTCTCTAGAACTATGAACAGATGCGTTCATGCTACTTGTCTAAACAGTTCAAAGACAATATGTTCAACCCCACTGTAGTGGAAATAAAGCTAGAAAATATAAGCTTAATTCGAAACACTTGCGTAACGTGCGTCATCTAAAAGTATATGTAGAAACATTTCTATCCATATATTAAAATAAATGAAGCGCCTTCAATGGGGCGGTGGATCTCTAAGCGGTTCGTGTTGATTCGTTGACAGCAACTGGACATGTTAGTTTGGAAATGATTACGCTGTTATAGGCATTCAGCATGAGCGTTGATCACCCAGCAACAAGTTGTGCCACGTAAACTGGAAATGGCTGTCGCCCAAATCATTGGCCAGCCTAATTTTTAAAAAAGTATATAATAGCCAAGTCTAGATGGTAAAATTGACAGTCGTTCAACAGCACGATTCGTACTGTTCTCCTACTTGCGTAAGACTTCTGTTTTTCATCGTATATTTTGCCTATTAAGTTGTATGCCCAATTGTCCTCTTATGATATTGAAATTTGTCAACTTAATTGAAACGAAATAATGAGAAACAAATTTTTACATATTCAAATTACATAATAGATACTGAATTGAATGATTGAAAAAATTCAAAATGTATGCCTAACATTATATTCATTTATAGTTTGTTCGGGATCGCAATCACTTTGTGAAAGTTAAACGAAGCTCCTACTTGCGTTTGCGGTTTTGGCCATCACGGCTAGCCTTATCAACGGCCAGTGTGATTACGATGATGAATTCAACTGGAGGGCGTATAAGGTATTAAACTATTATTCGTGGAAATGAGGATGTGCATAGGTTAGACCTATAGTATTGCCTAAAATTCTTAATCATTGCAGAAAACTTACGGTAAAAACTACACAACTGCTGAGGACGCCAAACGCAAAGCCAATTTCAAAAAGGCAGATGATTTCATCAAGAAGCAAAATGCTCTTCCCAATAGTTCCTTCAAAGTGGGTCATAACGAGCTCAGTGATCTAGTAAGTCCTTTTTTCTTGTATTTATAACAATTCATTTCAGCGCTGCATACCACCGTAAATTTGAGTACAAGACCATTATAACAATTATAATTCTAACGGAAACCAACCCCAATTTTCTTTTTTCTTTTGATGCATGTACAGATAATTGCCAAAACGTTGTGCGTGTTATAGTCTGACACTGAATTAGCTCAACGACTTGGCGTCAATGAGGTTCCCGCAGTAAGAGAAGATTTTTCTGATTTTGACGCTGGTGAAGACCGCTAACTTCCTCCTGCAGATGTAAGTGTGTCTATTCACTTGTACGTTGCTCTGCATATCCTAATTCTGTTTATATATTTTCCATAATTGTTTTTAAATCTTCATTTTGGGTTTGCAGTTGGACTATCGTAATGACACTTGCCTATCTGCCATCAAAAACCAAGGACAGGTAGGGTCTACTTGTCACATTAAATTATTGCAGTGAACAAAAAATCATTCATTTTGAATCAATTCAGTGCGGAAGCTGTTGGGCTTTCGCCGCTATCACTCCACTTGAATTCGCGAAATGCAAGGCTAACAAGACCAGTGTCGTTTTGAGGTAAACTGGAAAAACAAGGGGAAATTTGCATTCTGTGCATTTTTGTACAGTTCATTTCTTGACAATGGAATCCCCATTTATCAATTAATAATATTATTTCTATATATTCAGTGAACAACAGTTGGTCGACTGCGATAGAAACAGCACTAATAAAGGATGCAATGGCGGTTTTTACTCAACCGCTTGGAAATATCACAAGGCGGTCGGTGGAGCTGCGAAACAATCCCTGTACGCTTACAACGCTGGTGTAAGATGTTGCATTCTCTCGAGTTTTTATTAAATTAATATTATTCTGCTCGTTATACGTTTGCGTAAGCGTCAGGCGTAACTATAAATCACTACGCTGTTTCTTTGTGTCGTTTCAACAGGCAAATAACACTTGCAAGTTCAATACCAGCATGGTCGGAGCCAAAGTCTCTAGTTTCGCGGCAATTCCAGCCAAAAACGTCACAGCAATGCAGGGGGCTATCCAGAAGTACGGCCCTATTGCTGTAGCCATTACCGTCATCAATTCTTTCCAATATTACACGTAGGCGACACTTTTTTTATTTGGTTTGCGCATAGGCTATTCTATGTATATATGGCCCACGAGCCAACTTTGCCTGTCAAAAATGTAACAGTTGCATTTCGTTGGTATTCATTCCTCAAATGTATATAGATCCGGCGTTTACGACGATGTGAAGTGCAACAATCAGAGCATAAATCACGCGGTTTCAGCCGTCGGTTGGGGGACGCAAAATGGAACAAACCATTGGATCATCCGTAATTCGTGGGGAACCTTCTGGGGACTAAAGGGTTACATGCTAATGAAGCGCGGTGTCAATCTTTGCAAAGTTGAAGATTATGCTTACTACGCTATTCCTTTATAAGAAACCCGATCTTATGCTATTCTGTTGCAACGGTGAAACAACAAGGAGCAGTTACCTGCGCATAATAAAATCCATTGCATAAACCTATGTACTGCACTGTTTTACCTTTGTATGCTGCATTGTCTTACCTTTGGGAGGCGTGTATTTTGGTTCTATGTGGGATTGTGCATTTTTGGTTTGAATCGGGTACCTGGAATTTAATACAAGGGATCATAATCAGAAAACAACGAAAGCAGTGAATTTTCCGTTTCCGTCAGTTAATAGCGATGGCGACTAGGAGCCCTCTCATAAAGTGAATAATGCCTTGCGCTGCCTTTGTTGCATTCCGTCGGTAGAGAAAAGATGTGGCCCTGATCAAATGTCTTTGAATAGCATTGGCTGTATAGTAAAGTGAATGTAGTTTATAAGCACATATGAAATACAATATTCTGATTTTAATTGTTTTCTTTTTGTTCAAAAATGCTTTGCCATCACCCTTTCTCCTCTCACTACCCTTCTGCATTTTGTACACTGCTCTCATAGTATTCGTTTCCTTTTTCTTAAGGCAACGTATTGTACAAAACTCTAACGTCCTTAGTTTAATCCAAGCAAAAAAAACACAAATTAAATTGTTATGCAAATTTTATGTATTAATGAAGAAAAAGATATTCATTCCATTCTAGAACGAATCACGGGAAATCATTTGTAAAAGATATTGTTGAGTCGGTACAGTTTGGTCAGTTCGGTGGTTCAGTAGTTGCTAGCATGTTATCAGCTTCAGACACCGATCTTCCCGCATAAAGTGATGTTAAACTCGGTTGCTGGTTAGATTTGCATTGTACACAATTGCAAAAGCCGCGCAGAATCTCGTCGTGCCGTGCCTTTAGAGTTGCATATTTTTTGGGGGCGTCAGCCAATTCAACTCTGGCTATTCTTAGTCTTTCGCGATATTGTCTGCCGCTGTCACGCTCGTGTTCTGCCTGCTGTATCATGGATTCTTTGGCCCGCTTGAGTTGTCTGATTTGCTCTTGGTAATCTTTTCGAATGCTTTCTAGCTGCTTGTTTACGGTTTCTTGGTTTTCCTTTTGTGCTCTCAAGTCATTCAGCGTAGCTTTCAGATTGTCTATTTTAATTATATTGTTCGCTTCCACTTTGGGCCTCGGCTAAAGATGAATTAAAAAATTAAATAAGATGGGACAAATCAAATAAATTTGTACCTTGAAATCAATTTTTTGAATGGCCAGCTGCTCTGCATAAAAATTCTTTCCATTCTGAATGAGCTGAAAAAAAAAATACGAAATGTCCTTACAAATTTCAATGGAAAATCAAATAGATATAGAAGCGATGCTGAGACGAAAAATGTTGATGCTTTGTAGTGTGAGAATCTATTCTCAATGTTGTTGTTAGATAATCTTACGTGTTCAGCCAATTGTGGCAAAGATCCAACTGGAGCTTTTTTACAGTTCAACATCACTTTGGTCAGTTCCTACGTTTATAAAATCAAGTTAGATCCCTCGTTGTGCTTAAAACTTGTACTCTCGTCTTTAAACAAAGAAACGTTCGCTTTACCTTGTTTATTATCTCCTCAACGATGGGGCCAACACGAAGAACTCCTATCTACATAGAAAACGTATACATGAACAAGCAAATTCTTAATGAAATAACCTGGGAATCACATTTTAAGAGCAATGATATTATTTTACTTACACTAGCGTTTGCTGGTCGGTCAAGTTTTTGGAAAAACTCAGCCATCGTCGAATTCAAGGACTGGATGCAAGCTTCGTCGTTTTGAAAGGAATGTTCCGATAAGGGACTCACAATTTTGCTTGTTTCGACATGTATATCCCTGGCCATCATGAAAGCTGTTAATACAATCAGCACTCTGATCAAAAGTTTATACACTGCCATGGCTACGTTTTGGGTCGAGAAAGACTTTTCCAACTGCTATATATATAGCAGTTGACGCGTGTATAAGGCGCGTGCTAAGAGCGCTATCGAAGTGAAACATTATACGTTCAAATTACGTGATTATTTGATTGCGTCTTGTTTCAGTAACTAAATATTACGTTTCAAAGTCAACCACGTAAAGCATTAAGTTATAGTTTGTGAGTTCACTTAATTCCATGTCAAGCTTACTAAAGAATAAAAGGATCTGATTCAAAATTCGAATGTAAATGAGCAATAACTAGACTGTTGCGTGCATCAGTTGTTATAAAATATGCCTAGAATGTTTCAAAAATCCGATGAATTGTATATATCCCATGTATATAAGGCCAACTAGCCAACTCGAGCCTTTCGGTTGCCAAAAATCGCAAAAGTATTGCGTTTCGTTGCCATCCATTCCTATAAATGCACATAGGCCCGGCGTTTACAATAATAAAGCCTGCAATTATGCGACTATGAATCACGCGGTTACAGTCGTCAGCTAGGGCGTGCAAAGAGGAAAGCAATACTGGATTCAGTATGGTGCAATTCGGTTTTACATGCAAACCTGAAATTCAATTTAAGCCACAAGGCGTATGTAACCTTAAAGCCCAAATGAAATACAAGGTTCAGCATATAATTGTTTCGGCGGTAAAAACCCTTTCTCACTGCACATTGAAGCATTTACTTTGCTGCGTTTATGCTAAATATATTAAAGTAAACCCTAATATATGTATAAATATATGATGTTGTTGCTAGGGTCACCTATGTGGCCGAGATTGGAATCATTTGCGACCTCAATTCTCCAGCACTATCAGTAGTGCAACACTCGGTTCAGGGTAAATGCACGGACCGATCGGCATTATCGCTACGATGCGCATAAAAATGTTGGCTTAATTTGAAACAATTGCGCAGTGTACGTCATCGAAAAAGTGTTTCGAAAAATGTCTGATCCAAATAGAGTTAGTAACCAAAGCGTATATCCAATGTTATGGGGGACTCCTATATTTGAAGGTGCACATGCCGGTTCTTCTAACACACGGACACAAAATACGGGTTCAGAATCGCTATCTCTGTCGTAGGCATTAGACATATGCGCCTACCGGCTGGACCAGCAGGTAGTGGCACGCAAACAGGTAATGCCTGTCGCTCAAATCGGTGGCTGGTGTTGCTATATTAGAAGAGTGTATTAGAGTCATCTGCAAAGGGGTAAACACCTACAGTCGTTCAGCAATACCACTTCTATCTGTTACCCTACCTGTTTAAGTATATCGTTACTCATCGCATATACGCTAACTTTCCGTAAGCTGCATTTCCAATTGAACTCTCATTATTATTTATCAAATGAAGTTAAATTATTCTACATTACCCTATACACTCACGAATAGTCCGCTAACAGCTTTCGAGATCGCGTAACACAACAAGTATATTTTTCAAAGTAAAATGAAGTTTCTTCTTACATATGCCGTTTTCGCCATCGCTGCTAGCTTGATCTACGGCCAGTGCGATTATGACGATGAATTTAACTGGAGAGCGTACAAGGTAATGAACTACCTGTAGGAAAACAAAGATGTGTAGGAGCTATAGTACTATACTAATAAACTGGCTATACTATATTTTTATTTTTTCTCATATATTGTAGAAAAATTTCGATAAAAGCTACACAGGTGCTGAGGACGCCAAACGCAAAGTCAATTTCAAAAAGGCTAATGATTTCATCAAGAAGCACAATGCTAATTCTAGTGTTTCCTTCAAGGTGGATCATAACGAGCTCAGTGACTTGGTAAGTCCATTTTTCTTGTGCTTAAAGGAATATGTATTTCATCACAGCACGCCAGGCATAAATTTTATACCTCTAGTTCAAATAGCCATCACTTTACATTAAGTTAAGACTTTCATGTAGACTGAAGATGAATTTGCCCAACGACTTGGCCTGAAAGGCGTTCCCCAAGCAAGAGGAGATTTTGCCATTTTTAGCGCCGGTGAGGATCGCCAAATTCCTCCTGCGGGTGTACGTGTATCTATGAATTTTTACGTTACAAGTGAAATCCTTATTCAGATGGTATTATTCGTAATTACCTTAAATCTTGTTTCGTGAGTGCAGTTGGACTATCGTAATGACAATTGCATGCCGCCTATCAAAAATCAAGGAGCGGTACGATTTACTTTTAGCATTCAACTTGTGCAAAATTATTTATTTCCAAACAATCCAGTGCGGAAGCTGCTGGGCTTTTGCTGCCACCACTCCACTTGAATTTGCCAAGTGCAAGAAAGACAAGACGAGTATCATTTTGAGGTAGGCTAAACTGAAGCGACGACAAAAGTTGCGTTCTATATGCATTGTTATGTAGAATGGAAACAGAGAAATCTTTCAGCTATCGTTTGCTAATAGTCAATTATTTTTGCCTTTAGCGAACAACAGTTGGTCGACTGCGATAGAAGCAGTTCAAATAATGGATGCAATGGCGGTTTTTACTCAACCGCTTGGAAATATTACATGGCGGTCGGTGGAGTTGCGAAACAATTTCTGTATCCTTACGCTGGCGTAAGTTGTCGCATCTCTCTGGCATTCGTATTTCGTTGTTCTTATTCTGTCTCTCAAACGTATACTCAAGCCTTGTGCGCCTTCTTTTATCGTAACTATAAATCACCACGGGGTTCTCTTTGTTTTGTTTCGACAGGCAAATAACACTTGCAAGTTCACTACGAGCATGGTCGCAGCCAAAGTCTCTAGCTACACAAACATCCAAGCCAAAAACGTCACAGCTATGCAGTTGGCTATCCAGAAGAATGACCCTGTTCCTGTTGCCATCAGCGTCACTAGCTCTTTCCAGTTTTATTCGTAAGTGGGTAAATGCTATTTGATTTACAGTGCACAAGAAAGTTGTGGCCGCCTCGTCAACTTAAGCCAAACGGTTCTTGTAAAACAATTAGCCTAACTCCTCCATTTTGTTGGTTGTATAGATCTGGCGTTTACAAAGATGCGGCATGCAATAATATTGGTGTCAATCACGCGGTAGCAGCCGTCGGCTGGGGCGTGCACAATGGAATAAACTATTGGATCATTCGTAATTCGTGGGGACCCAGGTGGGGACAAAAGGGGTACATACTGATGCAGCGCGGTGTCAATCTTTGCAAGGTGGAAGATTTTGCTTATTATGCTATTACTGTATAAGAAACCCGACCCTATGCATAGTTCGTTGCATACATAACCAATGTGCTACATCGCGTTACCTTAATGTGCGCTCCATTATCCAACCTTCATTCGCGTTGTTTTTTGGCCCATGTGGAATTGTGGGCATTTCTGTTCTGGATGGCTATATGGGAATTTAATACAAGTGAATCAGCATAGCATTAAACGTAAGTTTTTTGGAGGATTTTAGGTCAATTTAATTGGATCAGTTTTGGAATGCGGGGCATTAAGCGCATTCACTATAGCAAGTGATTCATTCAAATTGTTTGTGCAAGGAAATGGGTTGTATTTTTCCGCTAGTAGATGGTGATTGCAGGCAGGCAAATACATAACACTATGAAAAATGGTTAGACAAAGAACTGCGCAGCAGTCAAATGTCACAACGCTTGAAAAATATCAAGTACATAAGTCTTCGAACAACTGGCTTTGTTAAATAACGAATGAGCTGGTTGTCGGACGGCGGTTTTTCGTCATGGTTCGGTGGAGAATCAGGTCTCTGCTATCGTCTTCATCGTTTAATAGCTGGCACCATAGTTGCCGACGGGGTGGTCAGAGTACCAGCCGAAAGCTCCGTATCCGCCAGTGTACGCTCCGTAGTCAACAGCGTCACTGCCTCCGCTGGGGTAGCTGGATGATGCGGCATGCTCGGGTTCGCGATGATCAGCTAGTTCAGATCCACCAGTTATTATCGGCAAATTTGAATGAGGGAGCAAGTAGGAATTTAAACCATTTGCATTCATAGGAACTTACTATTGGCCTGGCGGGCGACACGATGGTGAGCGGGGTTGAAAGAAGACGGTCCGTTGACGAACTGGATGTCTTCAATTGGGATGGCCAAGAATCGGGGACGAGCCGAAGCGGCAGCAATGACGGCAGCCAAGCAAAGAGTGACCAAAATCTAACGTAGCAAAGATGTTAAAACGTGAACTCCAATTTAAGGTAGCAATCAAGTAAATATGCGAAGCGAATTTGTAGTTAAGTTGAAACTAACCAGTTTAGAAGCCATTGTTTGTTTTGAAGGTTTGGTGAACTTGTTGTTGCCGGAGAAGCTCAAGAACTTGTGTGTCTATTGGGGCTGGATGAGGCTTTTTATACTCCACCTGGCGTGCCCCAAAGCAGTATTCCTCCAGCCCATTAGCTTCATTTTCACGAAATTTTCTCCGTTCGTTCTATAGCAATGGTACCAAAACAAAAAACAAAAAAAAACAAAAAAACTCGTAGCCCAGATCGTTGAGCAAGAGCTGGAGGGGTTCTGGGTAGGAAGGAGGCAACTACCTACCTACATTTTGTTTATATATAGACGTGCACTAATAATTCCAAAGGATATTTCAAATAATACTCAATACTAGCCTATAACGTCCCAAGTGTATTTTGATTTGATGCACATATGTGGTCAACGCATAGTAATCCGTTACGTTGCTTTCATTTGCAAGTTCACTGCTAATACTCACTACGCGATTGTGGCCGTCGGAAGGGACGTGCAAAAAGGAACGATTCATTTGTTCATCTGAAATTCATAAGGAACTAACCAACGTCCTAATGCTGAGCGGTGCCAATGAGTGCAGGATTTGAGGGGCTTGCTTACTATACTGTGCTAATACAAGTGACCCAATTCTCTACCGTTCGGCATTGAAATGACGAGGAAACAAAATCCATTAATATGCGATAAAGTCCATTGCATATGTGAACCTTTGTGCTCCATTGCTTACGATTCATATTTCTTTATTCCAAATCGCATCGTGCAATTAATTTTCAAACGGTCATTTTTAAGTGGTTCAGTATGAAGATGCGGACGCACGGTGAACGCCAAGCCCAATGCAAAACCAAAAATAATTCAGTTTGTAAATGCGATGAAAATGGGTTGCTGTATTTGCCTCGCAATTACATGGTCATTGCGGACAACATAGTTCGGAGATAGGCACAACCTTTAGAGAAACTAGCTTTGTTAAATAACGAATGAGCTGGCTGTTGGACGTCGGTCTTTTGCCAGTGTCCGGTGGAGGTCTGCAGAATTACGACTTTTATATTGTATTCGTTTTTTAATAGCTGGAACCATAGTTGCCGACGGGGTGGTCAGAGTACCAGCCGAAAGCTCCATTTCCGCCAGTGTACGCTCCGTAGTCAACAGCGTCACTGCCTCCGCTGGGGTAGCTGGAAGATGCGGCATGCTCGGGTTCGAGATGATCAGCTAGTTCAGATGTACCAGTTAATATCGGCAACTTTGAATGAGCGAGCAAATAGGAACTTAAAGCATTTGCATTGATAGGAACTTACTGTTGGCCTGGCGGGCGACACGATGATGAACGGGGTTGAAAGAAGACGGTTCGTTGATGAACTGGATGTCTTCAATTGGGATGGCCAAGAATCGGGGACGAGCAGATGTGGCAGCAATGACGGCAGCCAAGCAAAGGGTGACCAAAATCTAACGTAGCAAAGATGTTAAAACGTGAAGCCCAATTAAAGGTAGCAATCAAGTAAATATGCGAAGCGAATTTGTAGTTAAGTTAAAACTAACCAGTTTAGAAGCCATTGTTTGTTTTGACGTTTTAGAGAACTTGTTGTTGCTGCAGAATCTCAACAAGTTATGGGTCTATTGTGGCTGGAGAAGAGGCAATTTTATACTCCCCCTGGCTTGCCCAAAGCAGTATTGGTCCAGCTGATTATTTTCATTTTTACGCAATTTTCTCCGTTCGTTCTATATGGCAATTTTTTGTGCCATGATTATCACCTATAAGCTAGCACCTCAACCTCAGAGGTTATCCAGCACCCGCACCTCAACTCGGATTCTATCCAGCCACCGCCCCTCAACCTGGGATGCTATGCCTTACCCCGCTATACTAACGCGATATTAGAAAAGCTATCTCGCTCGGCTATTTCAGCACATAAACATATTTTAGCACATAAACCTATGTGCTGCAACGCGATGCCTTGATGTGCGCTCAATTGTCCTACCTTCATGCGCGTTGTTTTTTGGTCCATGTGGAACTGTGGGCATTTCTGTTCAGGATGGGTATCTGGCAATTTAAGACAAGTGAACCAGCATATCATTAAAACGTAAATTTTTGGGGGGATTTTAGGTCAATTTAATTGGATCAGTTTTGGAATGCGGAGCATTAAGCGCATTCACTATAGCAAGTGATTCATTCAAATTGTTTGTGCAAGGAAATGGGTTGTATTTTTCCGCTAGTAGATGGTGATTGCAGGCAGGCAAATACATAACACTATGAAAAATGGTTAGACAAAGGACTGCGCAGCAATCAAATGTCAAAACGCTTGAAAAATATCAAGTGCATAAGTCTTAGAACAACTGGCTTTGTTAAATAACGAATGACCTGGCTGTCGGACGGCGGTTTTTCGTCACGGTTCGGTGGAGAATCAGGTTTTTTCTATCGTCTTCATCGGTTAATAGCTGGCACCATAGTTGCCGACGGGGTGGTCAGAGTACCAGCCGAAAGCTCCGTATCCGCCAGTGTACGCTCCGTAGTCAACAGCGTCACTGCCTCCGCTGGGGTAGCTGGAAGATGCGGCATGCTCGGGTTCGCGATGATCAGCTAGTTCAGATGCACCAGTTAATATCGGCAACTTTGAATGAGCGAGCAAGTAGGAAGTTAAAGCACTTGCATTCATAGGAACTTACTATTGGCCTGGCGGGCGACACGATGGTGAGCGGGGTTGAAAGAAGACGGTCCGTTGACGAACTGGATGTCTTCAATTGGGATGGCCAAGAATCGGGGACGAGCCGAAGCGGCAGCAATGACGGCAGCCAAGCAAAGAGTGACCAAAATCTAACGTAGAAAAGATGTTAAAACGTGAAGTCCAATTAAAGGTAGCAATCAAGTAAATACGCGAAGCGAATTTGTAGTTAAGTTAAAACTAACCAGTTTAGAAGCCATTGTTTGTTTTGAAAGTTTTGGAGAACTTGTTGTTGCTGGAGAAGCTCAAGAAGTTGTGTGTCTATTGTGGCTGAAGATGAGGCTTTTTATACTCCACCTGGCGTGCCCCAAAGCAGTATTTCTCCAGCCCATTAGCTTCATTTTCACGAAATTTTCTCCGTTCTTTCTATAGCAATGGTACCAAAACATAAAACAAAAAAACTTGTAGCCCAGATCGTTGATCGTTTGGGAGGAGCTGGAGGGGTTCTGGGTAAGAAGGAGGCAACCACCTACCTACATTTTGTTTATATATAGACGTGTACTTATAATTCCAAAGGATATTTCAAATAACACTCAATACTATAACGTCCCAAGTGTATTTTGATTTGGATGTACATATATGGTCAACGCATAGTAATCCGTTACGTTGCTTTCATTTGCAAGTTCACTGCTAATATGGTTGGTGCTAACATTGCTAGCTACGCGTCTATCCTCAATCAAGAAAGTCACATAATTGTGTTTCTATTACCATTATCGGTCCTTTCTAGCATTATTCGTAAATACGAGTTTATCTACCTATCAAATACATGGCCGCTTGGCTAAAGTAGGCCAAATAATGGTTAAATTATGATTGCCTTCTTTCGTCACTATTCATTTTAAAAACTGACAGGTGCAGAAATGCAGCCTACAATAACAAGAGTACAAAATACCGCGATTATGGCCGTCGGAAGGGCGTGCAAAAAGGAGCGATCCATTGGTTCATCTGAAATTCATGAAGAACTAACCAACGTCCTAATGCTGAATGGTGCCAATGAGTGCAGGGTTTGAAGGGCTTGCTTACTATACTTTACTAATACAAGTGACCCAATTCTCTACTGTTCGGAATTGAAATGACGAGGAAACAAAATCCATTGATATGCGATAAAGTCCATTGCAAAAGTGAACCTTTGTACTGAATTGCTTACGATTCATATTTCTTTATTCCAATTCGCATCGTGGAATTAATTTTTAAACGGTCATTTTTAAGTGATTCAGTATGGAGATGCGGACGGACGGTGAACGCCAAGCCCGATGCAAAGCCACGAATAACTCAATTTGTAAATGCGATGAAAATGGGTTGCTGTATTTTCCCGGCAATTAGTTGGTCATTGCGGACAACATACGTACAAAATAGAATGAAAAACGGTCAAACAGGTGACTGCGCAGCAGACAGATGTCGAAACAGTTGAAAATATTGACAATGTTCGGAGATAGACACAACCTTTAGAGCAACTAGCTTTGTTAAATAACGAATGAGCTGGCTGTTGGACGGCGGTCTTTTGTCGGTGTTCAGTGGAGGTCTGCAGAATTAGGTCTTTTATATTGTCTTTATCTTTTAATAGCTGGAACCATAGTTGCCGACGGGGTGGTCAGAGTACCAGCCGAAAGCTCCATATCCGCCAGTGTACGCTCCGTAGTCAACAGCGTCACTGCCTCCGCTGGGGTAGCTGGATGATGCGGCATGCTCGGGTTCGCGATGATCAGCTAGTTCAGATCCACCAGTTAATATCGGCAAATTTGAATGAGGGAGCAAGTAGGAATTTAAACCATTTGCATTGATAGGAACTTACTATTGGCCTGGCGGGCGACACGGTGGTGAGCGGGGTTGAAAGGAGACGGTCCGTTGATGAACTGGATGTCTTCAATTGGGATGGCCAAGAATCGGGGACGAGCCGAAGCGGCAGCAATGACGGCAGCCAAGCAAAGGGTGACCAAAATCTAATATGGCAAAGATGTCAAAGCGTGATATGCAATTCAATTTTAGGAAGAATACACATAAGAAAATGAATTCGTAATGAAGTAGAAACTTACCAGTTTAGAAGCCATTGTTTTGCTTTGAAGTTGTGGAGGAGAACTTGTTGCTGGAGAAGCTGGAGAAGTTGTGTGTCTATTCGGGCTTAAGACATGGCTTTTTATACTGCACCTAGCGTGCTGGAAAGCAGCGCTCGTCTAGCCCATTAACTTCAATTTCACGCAATTTTCTCCGTTCGTTCCATTGCTGATGTACAAAGAAACACCCCTTATCCCAGATCGTTGATGGTTGAGGAGGAGCTGGGCGCTGATGAGCTGGAAGCCACAAGTGTGCCCATATTTTTTACGTATAGAGCTGTGCTTATACAAGTCCTCACAGTCTCGTAATTTCGCCGATTTATTATTAACGTATTTTTGGATCCTTTTCTGTTCCAATACATCCACCACTCATTTGGGACGACCTTAAAAAAAAACCACGGAAGTAAGACAATACATTGTAGACGCTGGGCATCATTTGGCAAACACAGCCTTTAGCGTGTATGTTTCGCCTGCAAAACTTCATCGTGTTTGCCTTTAAGGCAATTTGAACGGTACAGCTGTCATGATGGGGGCCTATATCCTTAGTGCTAACCTACATTTGCTTGATGATGGAAAAAGATGAAATGAGAACAGAGCGCCAGCATATGCAACAAAACAACCATAAAACTATGAACTACAAACGGCAGAACGCATGGAAAGTTAAGAGGAATGAACTGAAAAGTAGCTTTCCTCGAGTGTATGTGTGCCATTGTACGCTAGTTGCCCTGTTATGTTGGACCATGCAAGACCCTGCCGGAGCGCCCCAAATCCAGACCTTCCAGGTAATAAGCAGCTGTTGCAGCCACAGGTAACTAGCAAGCTATCTATAAATTCTCTTTCTACAAAAAAATTTATATGATTTCCTACATTATTTCTGAGCCGCTTTCGCTAATAAAGTGTTGGGACGCAACCGTCACCTAAGCTTTTAACAATAGAAAAATGTCAATGCGACTTATACTGAGCATGAATAAAGTTTTACATTTTCGGATGATTCAATTCGACATTATATTGTACATCGTTGTATAGTAGCCTATATTGTTTCTGTGGCAAAACGAGAACTGTAATCGCTCCAATGGAATTTCAGAAGTTTGCGGAATTGCGTTAGAGATCCCGTTTAATACGCGGAATTCAGCCCCAAGCCATTTAATAGAATGCACCGTTGAATTTGCGCTGGTTAATAGCATTCAATTATGAGAAAATGCCAAGATATTCCGTTAGATCAAAAATTTTACTCATTTAAACACCATACGCCGTAATCCCATTTCGGTTTTTTCGATAATGGGTAGTAAATAGGTTTATTCAATGTGACGATGTATTTAACCGACAGTTATATAGGATCCCAATTGGCAGGGAAGAATGTGATAGGTGCATTGGCGAGAAAACGAAATCGGCTATATTCATTTGTTTTTACTTTTTCAATCCGCTAGTAAAATGTGGAGGTAACCGAAATGAAGACATGCAACAAATTCAAATTTTCATTTGTTTGTGTAGTGAATTAAAATGCGCCGTTTTGCTTGATCAGTTGTCACACAGCCTGAAATTTTATATCAATTTAGCGGCTAGATATTGCGCGTATTCAAATACCATAGTTGCATTCGACAAGTTTAAACAACGATGCACTGGATGGGCAAGCGCTCTCCAGCTCGAAGGCTGGAACGGCGTGGGCAACCTGGTATACAAGCAGTCGTCGAGTTAGTATACCTAGCGTTGTATATGCCTATAGATAACGTTTTACTTACGCTGCTCACACCGATCACCGAAATAATTTGTGCCTGAACAAAGGCAGTTATAGCCATTGGGCGAGTTCAAAATTTGCAAGCAGCTTCCTCTATTACAGGGCCGTGATGAACAAGGATCTTGCGATCGACCTAATTATTTTGACAGTTGTTTCGTTATTGTAGACAATTGAATGGTTTACATCTCTGATTTCCAGTGCATTATTCAATATTTCAGATCAAGAATAAGGAAGTGGGGGCAGTATCTACACAGACAACATACCTCGGAGAGCAGACTCGCATTCTCGTTTATTAGAATAACGATAGTCCGTATCGCATCCTGTTCCACACAGACAAGAACCTTCCTGGATCCTGCATCCTTGACGCAAGCGATTCGAGTCACAAGTCGCCCTCACTGACTCTTGTTAGCCATGATGGTAAATGGTGACAAGTTCAAAGCAAATCACCGTTGTCAATTGACTGGTTGAACAATGAAAGATAGCCTATGGCAGAAGAAATAATTCACTTACCAGATAGGAAGATGATCAAAAGAATGGCAGTGATCCAACCTAATAGAGAGGGCGACATTGTTGTGCTACTTATCAGTTGTTATTCAAACAATCAGATGTGCCAAATAACGGGCAAAAGCTAAACAACTGCAGACAACACTTTGGAAAATTGACCACTTTTGGCCAGACTCCTTTCAGCACCCACTGTGACTACTCAATGCTCATATGTAGTGAACCTAGGCTAGGAGCATGTGTTCCACAGACAAGCTCCGAAAACAGTATGGCCTTGATGGTACCAGAAAATCCACCCTCTTCCTTTCGACTTTTGGATGCGGCCGGAATCGTATTTCATGCACATGTCTCTCGTCTCTTGAGCATTTTGTACTAGATGGCCTGCCATTAACTGTGGAGAAACAGTGGCCTCTATCTGGGATGGACGTCTTTCTCAAAACTGCTACGCATTCGTGCAGCTTTTGACCTACGCCCACATTGGCTTATCTTGTTGCGTCTCCGCGGTGTCCACTACTTGCACACATACGCTTGCGCTACTACTTAAGGTCACGTGGAACGTAAAAACGTAGATATTAGGGGGTTCAAATAGTAAACTGACGAATTTTCTGCGTTGTTTTCTTTGATTTTTCATTTTGCATTTATAAATGGCATTTGTAATATTTAAGAGAGTAGCGCAGTTTACTTACAACTTGTAAGTCTTACAAGGCCACACTGTTTTTATATCTGTTTGGCTATTTTAGTTTTCATGGAAAAAAAGATTATTGATCAGCAAAGCGTTGATGTTAAAAGAAATTTTTAAATTGTATGAAATTCATAAAACGCATATCTGATGAAAAAAAAAATTAAAGGCCTCCAAAGGCTCGCGGTCGGGTCTAGCAGTGCTATTTTCAATGTCTTAACAATGGCCTTCTGCGGTTAAACTTAACACGACAAAAAAGCATCGTTTTATCAGTGTGTTAAATTATCACCATTAGACAACACACACACAAATTTCCGATAAAAGAAACGCAAATAGAATATCACAGGCAACCATCTGGCAATGTTGCAAAACCTAAAGCAGGCAGAAATATAACGATTTGACAACACTCAAACTTGGCGCCAAAAGGATCAACCATCAGCTGATTCAAGAGAAGAAAATAGTATAAGTACGCCCGAAATGTCGGTTAATTTCCCAGTCAGCAGTTTTTATTCGAAAGAGAGATGTAAACGATTATTAGAAATAGAAATTAAGTTGGAGAGGAGTGTCTCAGAAACAAAGAAAAGGCCTTTACCCCCTCGTCTAACAAGCTCTTTACAAGGACACCCTCCAGACTGGAAAATTTTTCACAAACAAGAAGAAGCATTGGTTTATGCAAATCAACGTGGGCTAGGTCTTATGACATTTTCTTTTGAAGAACAAGTCCCTGGTAGTGAAGGCAGGTAAATCCACAAGCATAAATTTTGTTCCACATGTATGTACTGCACTTTTAAATAAAGTAAACTGTAAATTGTCACATTTGCTTCGTGGAAAGTCTCAGCAACATTTCAAATCTATTATTTTATATTTTCATTTTAGAAGGAAATATGTAGTTACTCATCCCACGAACATGTGGAAGAACCACATATCGAGACCACCTGATCAGCGTTGTAGTTATGAGGTGATACCTGCTGGAAGCCAATCCAAGCTGTACTTTGATCTTGAATTCAACAAACTTGCAAATCCAATGAGTGATGGCAGCAAAATGGTTGAAACTCTATTAGAAGCATGTTCCTGGGCTTTGGAAGATGTCTACAATCTTCAGGTTAGAAAATGTGATGTGTTGGTATTAGATGCAACCACAACCACCAAATTTAGTCAGCATCTTGTATACCAAAATCCTACAATTTTCTTCAAAGATAATTTCCATGTAGGAAATTTTGTAAAGCATCTGATGATGTTGGTGAAAAACTGTAATATTCCCAACATCGATGGGAACGACCAGCGGGATTTATTTGTAAAGAATGATAAAGGGGAATCTGTCAGTTTTTGCGATCTGGCTGTCTATACGAAAAACAGAAATTTCCGCCTCTTCCTAGCGTCCAAGTTTGAAAAAAAAGTTCCTCTTCTTATTGCAAACACCAACACGTACATACCTGATAGGACTCGCTATAGTACGGAAGACTGGCCAACTGATGACGCTGCCATCTTTTCCTCATCTCTAATCACATATTTTGGAAACAGACAGCAAATTGAAGCTCAACAGCAAGAGCAACTGTTAACTTTCGAAAATAAGCAAGTCGATGAATTGACGCCGGTGAACTCAAGTAATGATACAACACATGTTAACTTGGCAAACGATCCGTCATTAAATGGCTATAAATCTTCTCCTTGGATTGAAATCGACCGGTTCGTCACGGAACTTATTGCCCCTGCAGGCACAATTCGCCAATGGGTCTATTACGAGAAAACTGAAACAATTGTTTACCATATTCAGGGGACTCGCTACTGTTCTAGCATTGGTCGGGAGCACAAGAGAAACCATATCAAGTATGTTGTGAATTTACCAAACGCAACGTATTATCAGAGTTGTTTCGATCCTGATTGTGCTCAGTCTCGCCAACCACCACAGCCAATCCCTCCAGAACATTTGCCCTGGTTCAATTTACTGACTGATTCCACATCCTTCGACATTGTTTCATAAAAGTATATATCCTGTTAACTAAACGCCTTAAACATGGCTAATCTAATTTCTTTTCATCAGGATTGAATTCAACGTAGCTGTGTACGTTTTTTTTTTTTTTTGTGAAACAATGCTGATGATTGGCTGCATTTATGTGCAATGAAACGAAGAAAAAATTACTTAAAACTTTCCCTCTGTTCTGAAATTACCCTTGCAAGATAAAACTAATTTGCTTATCAGGAAGAGAGAAGCCGCTCAAGGGCTCCGGAGTTCTCCTCTTCGGCGATATACAGTCTTCACAAGACAAAAGAGAGGTGGAGAAAGCATCACATGTTCGCTAGAGGATAGCCGAAACCCTCAAGGCCAAATAGTAGGCGACAACAACGGTGTATCGACCATGTCGTTGACATTCGAACCAATAGAGCTGCCGATGATGTCTCATACCACGTGCTTCTGAAACACATTCCGTCTTCACTTGCAGTACCGTTGGGATCTTCAGTGATTCCGTCACAAGTGACTGAAAATCTTTCGACGCAGACACTTAACATGCGATCATGGTGGAATTTGCCTACCAAATTACAGCATGAGGATCACATGGAAGAATCGGATTCGACAGTCACATTGACAGGTCAGTTTTTCATTTTTGATCAAAAGAGAGGCTTCCTAGGTATAGTAAATTGGTAATTGTTATTATTTTATTAACATTAAGAATGTGATCCAGTCATCTTGGGCCTTATTTGTTAAGCCTAGTCCATTCTAGATTATCACTCATTTCCTTCTGTTGACAATGTTGACTCATAAACGTCCTCAAACTTGCTATCAGGTTCGATAACCAAAATGCTTAAACAAAACTAAAATTAAAAAAAAAAGTCAATCGAAAAAATCAGATGTAGATTAAAATCAATTCGGCGAAAACGGTACCACGTTAAGGCTGACGTTTGCAGCAATTTTCTTTATATCGGAATAATCTGATACAAGTTATCTTATTTATGATTTGCACTGACTATTTGGGTTCTCCAAGAAAATTTAACAGCTACTATGGATCCATGTGACACAAAATTCTGAAAACTAGGCAAAACTTTTTCTCAAGCAAAAAATTGCCTAGAATGCAATGCTTTTTGTGTATGTGTTGTTTAGACCAAATTTTGTGTTTTCATAGTCAGTTAATTATTGTTTGAAATAGAAACTGTTTAGTCGTCAGAAGGACCAACAAGCAATACTTAACGGAAATTACTTCCTGTTGTTGAAGCCGCTATCAGTTAGAAACGCAAAGGATATGGCTTCCTTCTAAGTTACAAACTCGCGTAAAATGCTTAAAGTTAATATTTACTTGGCTTTTTTTCCCAACACGAACATATTGCTTTGTTTACTATAAAAATCTGTTTTCCACGTTATTAGGTGCTGAAGACGAATGTACAAAGCTGAGTGATAGTGGAGGACCAAAATATGGATCGATTGTTCATTTGAGCCCAAGTCGGATTGGCAATCTTTCTTGGTGGAAGAAGCGTAAAGAGCGTATCTTCCGTAAGAAAACTCTTTTGATGCGAGTCCCAATCCTGCAATGGCTACCGAACTATTCCACAAATGACTTTGTCGCTGACTTGGTTGCTGGAATTACCATCGGAATTACAGTCATCCCACAGGCACTTGCATATGCAACTATTGGCGGACTTCCTCCTGAGGTGATAGTTATTGTTTGAAAACCTCCTGCTTATAATTCCCATTTTTATTTGTGTCATTTTCTTATCTAGTATGGACTTTATTCCGCTTATATGGGATGCTTCGTCTACGTATTTTTGGGAAGCACGCGAGTCGTAACAATTGGTCCTACGGCTCTCTTAGGTTTTATTTTTGCACCATTTTTGGCATTATTTATTGTATACTTTATCTTCTTTTTTTACCATCAAGGTTTGCTCACACACGACGGAGCTCTATTGATGGGCCCAGAAGCAGCGGTTCTTTTAGCTTTCCTTACTGGTTGCATTTCGCTCCTGTTTGGAATATTCAATTTCGGTTAAAACTGAATTTCTCTTTACAAGGAAGCAAATATTAACTTGATGATTTATCGTTTGAAAGGCTTCCTTATTGAGTTCATCGCAGCTCCAGTTATTGCCGGATTTACGACCGCTGCCGCTTTAACTATTGGCACGACTCAAATTTCTTCCCTTCTTGGTCTGAAATTCCAAGCTGCTGGGTTTGTAGAGACTTGGCAAGCGGTATTTGAGCATATACAGGAGACGCAGAAATGGGATGCTGTAATGGGATTCTCGAGTGTTGCCATCTTGCTAGCTCTGCGTGTAATAGGAACTTTGGATTGCATTTCAGCCGAGTGTGCTCATTGGCATTACGCAATTTTAATTAATTTAATTAATATTATTTTGAGAAGTTGTTGGAGAAAGTGCGAATAGGCAAAGATGGTGATCGCACCCGCATTCAATGTTTCATCAATGGAGCTTTCTGGTTAATATCTGTATCGCGGAACGCGATAGTCATTATTGTTGGGTGTGTGATCGCAGCCACGCTGATTAAATCAGGACACGACGCTCCTTTTGAAATCACAGGTAATAAATAACGTGGACAACGTTTTATCGGAAAAATTTACGTAAAAAATTCTTTTTTCAAAGGAAATATTACCGGTGGACTGCCTTCTATTCAAGCTCCTAGTTTTTATATCGAACAGGGAAATCAGACCTACAATTTTGTAGAAATCTGCCAGAACCTTGGGTCGGCCCTTTTTGTTACTCCTCTAATTGCCATCCTCGAATCAATGGCCATTGCCAAATCGTTTGGTAAAGTATCCATAAAGAAACTTTGGTTCTAATATTAGATGTTAATTTTAAAAAATTTTCGCTTGTCGGACGTAGCAAAAGGTCAGCGAATTGATGCCAGTCAGGTATTAACGAAATAACAAATTAGAAAACAATTAGTCGCTAACTTTTATTGTCGAAAACTGATAGGAAATGATTGCAATAGGGACTAGCAATTTATTAGGATCCTTTGTGTCTTCGTTCCCAGTATCCGGATCTTTTTCTCGCACGGCAGTTAACAACGCCAGTGGTGTGCGAACGGCATTTGGCGGAATCTACACGGGTAAACGCAATTACCAATTCAGTTTTTTCCCCCTGAAACTCCAATGAGGTATTATTTATTTCATAGGAGCTTTGGTGCTGCTTGCTATAACTGTTCTGACACCCTACTTTTTTTTCATACCCAAGAGCTGCCTTGCAGCTGTTATTATCACTGCAGTTATTTTTATGGTGGAAGTTCACCTAGTTAAACTCGTTTGGAAATCTCGAAGTATGTGGTAACCTTTAGACGCTTTTTTTAAAATATATATTCTGGTATATACCAGTTGTTTATTTATTTTTTCCCTCTTCCCTTATTTTGCGTTTAGAACTAGATTTGATTCCGCTATTTGTCACCTTCTCGTTTTGCTTGTTTCTCAGCCTGGAGATCGGCATTATTGTTGGTACGGCAGTTAACCTGGCAATGCTTCTGTACGCAACAGCCCGCCCACGGATAAAAATTTTAACATTTCAGGTACATGCTGCGAGTGTTATTTTATATTGCAAGCATCATATGAATAATTTACACTTTTCAGAACACATCTGGGTTTGAAAATCAAACTAAGTACTTGTACATTACACCAGACCGAAGCGTAGTGTTTACAGCCATAGACTATTTCATGTCTACAGTGAGAAAAGCTTCCGCTCTTTACCCTGGAGTTCCAGTAGTTATTGATCTAAGCTACGTATCGATTGCAGATTTTTCTACTGCCTATGTAAGTATTGTTTTAATCTTAGTCAATAGTTATATTTAACTCACAAGCTCTCTTTAATCACCGTTGATTCGTACAAAGGGTTTCGACAATTTAGCAGAAGATTTGCACAAACGCGGCCATTCGGTTGTTATTACCAGAGCACATCCAAGAGTGCTAACCATTCTGGAAGGCGTTCGGGGATCCAAACTTCATGTGCACAGAGATGGGGTAGAATTGGACGTTCTGCTGCAAGGTTAGATCTTTTAAACCTAGATTTAGACCATTTCTTTGTAAATGTACATTTATGAAGCGGTAAAATAACCCACATTTTTTTATATACTTGTTTTTAGACCTTTGGTCTACTTGTGCTATCACTGGAAAAAATCTTAAAGATATAGGAAACGATACAACTCAAATTCCGATCAGTTCTAAATAGCAAATGTACGAGGCTGTCATGGGAAATGCATACCAACATACCTGACTACAGAATGTATTTTCGTTAGTATGACTGCTTGTGGCATCAAATGGGGTTGATGATGAACTTCAGGACAAATTGTATTCCATTTTACTTCGTTAAGTCACCAATAAATCAGGAAAGTTTAAAATTTTCTTTGTCGTCAGGTGAATGGTCGCGCTGTGCTTCGTGATGGGATAGCTGAACAGGTAATAAATCACCCCATTTCGTTTTGCGAGCTATTGTGTTATCCTCTCTGAAAACAGAAATAGGCATTTAAATTTTCGGATTGAATAACTAAGGTATTTAAGTTTTGTTTTTTACTTGCTATGCTTTGATCGGGTAACTACTATTTCTTCAAGTTTTCCCTCATTCGTGCATAATCTGCATATAGTATGGCCAGAACGAGTGAGAACAGGCCGAACAACTCTAGGCCATCGTGAATCAGTTTCAGACCGAGGACCTGATGTGTTGAACATTATCAGCATTGAATGTGTGCAAAGCTATTGTTATAGGTTACCTTTTTTCAGGACTACATAAGAAAACCTTTCTTTAAGCACTTGCTGTTTCTTCATAAGGGATTCATATTTAGCTTCAAAATTGCAAGGAGTTGAGTCAGCAAATCTTGGGCAACGCGCCTCATGTGGGCACTTTTCAATTTTAGCAAGATAAATATTCCAGAAAATAACGTTTAAGTTTGTTTTGAATTAGCCTTACCGGGGAAAAAACGTGTCCTTCAAGATTGGCTTCCTTACCTTCGTCGGATAAGCTGAGTAAGAAATCACGAATTTCAACTATTACCTAAAATAATTGCATTTGTTAATGATACTCGATGTTCAGCAAGCCATATCATACCTCATAAGCCGCTCGACTTCCATGCTCTACAAACACTAAATAGCCTTGCGATTTACGCCACAACGATAAGGCCATTTGCAAACGTAGCTCTGCCGAAGGCAGTTCCAGAAGAGTATGGGCGCAAACAACAAGATCATATTTCACCTAAGAAATAGGGAAGACAATGAGTAGCATTAATGGTTTTAGCAAAACAAAGGTAAATTACAGCTGGAGAGGCAGGCATGAACTGTCGAAAATAAAATCCTTTTAAGGTAGAAGATCCTTCTGTGCCATCCTCTCCCATCACCCTAGATTCACCCTGTTGATTGGGCCATACTCCTCCTTGAATAAGGGTGATGGCAAGATTGTTCATATCAACAGAGGAATCAACACAGAATACTTCTTTGAATTTATCCATCCCCCAGCATGACTTGGCTGACCTGAGGAGCAAGCATATTCACAACACGACACAATTAGAGAGCACACAGTTAAACTAAGTAACATATTTACCATAATGCTGTGCCAATCCCAGAGCCAAAATCGAACAGATTTTGTGGTTGGAAGCCTGGATCTCTACTACGTATTTCAGAGAATATTTTGTACAGTGATGCAAAATCTGGAGCCAACCTTGCCACTAAGTACGCCATGGCCATTGATTGGTTGTAAACAACTGGTTTCCATTTGTATGCTGTTTGTTTTACACTTCTTCTTATTTTATTGTTTAAAGAGTTTGATAGTCTCTTCTCATCATCAACACTCATAAATGACATATCTATAATGAAACACAACAAATAGGAAAATTTCTAGAGAGAAAAAAAAATACTAATTTACCAGGAAAGAGATGAGTTGCACTCACTCTTTCAGTGCATGATACTTCTATTTGTTTTAGCTGAGACTCTGTCAATGGTGGTTTTTTGAATATTAGATGATGGTTCAAACTTTCTGAGTTGTTAATTAAGTTTCGATCCTGGTAGCTACCCAGGATTTTATCAACCGCTTCCTTCAACCGTTCAGGCAATTTTACAATGTTATGACTTTTAATTCCGAAGGAACTGTCTTTTTGAGGAAGTTCCAACGTCGGACAGTTGGAATCTCTGTTGACGGGATGGTCAAATTTAGCAATTGGACGTAATGACGAACCAAATGAACAACTTGTAATATTTTTTGATAAATAACAGCGACTGTGCAATAAATTTCTATAGGAAAACATTTTGATTTTTAAACCACTAACAGACGACACGCCGATATGGCAGCACACGATGTTGGATACATTGGAGGAGGCGCGAAATGGGTAAAATTTTGGTACAATTACTTGCCTAATTCCTTTTCTGCACCTAGATGTGGAAGGGCAGCTAATCAGATGAAAAATTATGGCTACAATCATGAAGTTTACCTTGTATATATATATGGCAATCCGTTTTTCCAATTTAAAAAAAAAATAGAAATATCGGTATTTTTTCTGTTATACTGCTATCACCACCTACCGGTCACATTTCCGGTTAATGCTCTCATACACTCACCAAATATTTGTTCCTGAATCAGCGCTAGCGCTGTAGCGTACTGGCGCGCTAGCATTGCGTCAAATATTCGGTTTATTTCAAAAACGATTAACTTAATGAAAAAATAGCTATTTTTCCGGAACCAGCATCAAATTTTCAGTATATCCTGTAATATACAATCAATTCCTATGAGTGTCAGTTTTTGCAGAAAAAAATTTTAAGCCCGACCGAGAAAAGTCGGGCTTATTTAGTCGGGCTTATTTAGTCGGGCTTAAAAATTTTTTCGGCAAAAACCGACACTCATCGGAATTGGCTGAATATCACAGAATTTATTCAAAATTGAACGCTGATTCCGGGAAAATTGTTATTTTTTTCATTAAAATAATCGTTTTTGAAATACACCGAATATTTGATGCAATGCTAGCGTGCCAGTACGCTACAGCGCTAGCGCGATGCAGCAGAAATATTCAGCTTGTATGTAGAGAACTAGCTAGAAATATGGCCGGTAGATGGTGATAGCAGTAAAATATGGCAATCTGGGGTTGGGATATGGCAATCCGTTTTACACAAAAAAAAAAAATAATAATTTCGCCAAAAAAAAAAAAAAATCACACTTTTTTCTTTTTTTCCGACACGTAGCCATCTACCGCTCAGACTCGTTATTACTGGCGTAAGCAATTTCAGTCCATTGGATGCCATTCGCAGTTAGTTCAGTAACGTGGATGGAGAATAACGCGTGGCTGGAGGAACAATTGAAAAATGGATAAGATAATACAACAAAAGGATGATAAGTATAAACATTATTATATTGGTTTTCAATTATTAATTATTGTTTATTAGATCAAAGTATGAAGCTGCAGGCCCAATTATTGGAACAACACAAAATATTAGAAAACAGCAAAGCTAAGGATGGTAAGGCCTAATATGTAATGATTCTATTTATTTGCTTTTATTCATTTGTGTTTTGTAGCTCAAATTTTGAGTCTACAAGCTCAGCTAGGGGAAAAGAACAAATTGGAACGGAACAGTTTCCAAACAGTGAAGGAGGTTTTTCCAAACTCATCCCTAACTGAACATGAGAATGAATTGGCATTAGGCGAACACAGTCAGGTACCTAAACTTTTCAAATAAGAATTCAAAATAAGTATAGAATTTTAACAAACAATTATTTATTGTTTAGTTATTCAGTCTACCACCTGACAGTGTGTTAAAGTTAAATTCTGTTAGCGCTGCACTAACAGAATTGTTAGTAATAAGTCCATGCAGCGAAGGAAGTGAACAATTGTGGGACCGTATTTGGGCTGAAAATGGGTGTGGTACGGAAACCCAGAAATAGCACAAGTTCAACATAAAACATGAATTAGGTACTTTTCGGTTTTTTGTCTATCGAAAAAGTATTTTTAATGCTATTATTTTGCATTCACAGAATTTTAGCAGGGGATCAAGTCAAGTCTGGAAGTGTTACAGGATGGAAGAGTGAGCCTACAGTTGAAAAACACAGAGTGCATTACCATTAAGGTATGAGGTAAAGTAATAGAGTATGCACATTGTCTAATGAGAAGTACCATCTTGTGTAAATGAATGTTGTATAACAGCAATCCTTTATAGTTCTGTCACAGCTAGAAGCCTCAAATAATTCTGCTTCTCTTGCTAAAGAATAACTTGTCCTTTACATTGAGAGTGTTGGTGAAGCTGGGTAATTAAATGGCCCTAAAGATTTTTCATTTAGTTTGGCATTGAAGCAATGATCATCATACATGGACTCTTTAGGTATGAAAGGAATTTTCTTGAAAATTATATGAATTTATGACAAAGCATTTCTCCTGCTTTTTGCCAACCATGTCTAATCTAAAAAAAAAATTTATCCAATAGGAAAGGATTTTCAGCATACTGGGAACACAACTATCAACAATGCAACATTCTAGGGGTGCTATTTTATCATTCAAGAGCCTTATACAATGATTTTCATCTGCAATTTGTATGGCCTTTCCCAAGCTTCTGCCAGAAGTTGAATCTATAAGTCATGTAAGTCACATGAGCAACAATTGAGATGCTTAATGGTTGTTTTTCTTTTCTCAGTGTAGGTTAATAGTAACATTGGATCTGAAAAGATTCTTGGTTGGGGCAAGACACTGAATAAATTGTAATGATTGAATGGATGACATGACATTTCAATACTTAATTTGGATTCCCGAGATGGTATCTTATATTTAAAAAATTGAAGTGCATATCTGGGCTCCCTTCCTTTCCGTAGCCCCGTTTCCCCTTGACTCGTAATAAGCCCGTAGGGGGTCATGCCCCTACTGTACGGTATATATAAAAACAACATATACCGAGGTTTGGAGGGCTCTGGCCGGAAAGGGGACGTGGGGGTCCGCTTAGTCCGATGATGTGTTCACGGAGGGCGACGTGGCTACCGACAAATCCGAACTAAAGGTTAATCGCTCCTGTAAAAATGTTCCAAATCTTCAGCTCTTCTTCCGGCTTCTCTTAGCCAATCACCGGGTAATCTCCCCGGTGGGTCAACAAGGCAGTGTCTCCCCCTGCCGGGGTTGACGGCAACTTTTGAAAGGGCTATTGTGCCTTTTTAAAGTTGCAAAAATAATTGTAATGTGCAGAGAATTGTCAATAAATTTTTTTTTATAAAATATTTTTTGCAAAATTCATTTCTTTCATTGTCTGTGTTCACACATTACATATATCAACTTTTTTTTATTTTTGCTTTGCTTTATTTGTTTTTGTCACCTCTGATGATGCATTGTTTCCATTGGTTTATCGTTTATCTGTAAGCATTCTATTATTATCCAGGGATCGAACCCTGGATGTTCGGCATACCGCGCCGATGCTCTACCAATGAGCCATGAATCATATGATGTCAAGTTGGCTTTTTTCTAGTGACTTGTGGACTTGCATTTACACTTAAAATAAAACTGAAAAGCAATTCTGCAATATACGCTTCCACTTTTATTCTACTTCATTTTTACATATCTACTGAGGTTTGAACCCAGGGTAACAGGTATCGCAGCTAAAGGCTATACCACAGAGCTATGAAACTTATAGAGGAGAAAAATAAAGATATAGTTATGAAAGACTGCATAAACATCCTAGACGATAACATATGATATGCGATAATAAAATATTTAGATATATCTCGTGGTTCAATGTTAGAGCATCGGCGTTGCACGCTGAATGTCTGGGGATCGGTTCCCATATGAGTAAAATAAAATACAAAATTACTTCAAAAGTTATCCAGATATTACACGTTGTTCCTTGAATCTAAGTTGAAGAATTCAAAGCGTGTAATAAATAATAATTGAATACTTACAGATAAACGATAAACCAATGGAAACAATTCTTACCATCAAAGTTGACAAAAACAAATAAAGCAAAGCAAAAAAAAAAAAAGTTGATATATGTACTGTGTGAACACAGCTAACACAGACAATGAAAGAAATGAATTTTGCAAAAAATATTTTATAAAAAAATTTTTATTGACAATTCTCTGCACATCACAATTATTTTTGCAACTTTAAAAAGGCACAATAGCCCTTTCAAAAGTTGCCGTCAACCCAGGCAGGGGGAGACACTGCCTTGTTGACCCACCGGGGAGATTACCCGGTGATTGGCTAAGAGAAGCCGGAAGAAGAGCCGAAGATTTGGAACATTTTTACTGGAGCGATTAACCTTTAGTTCGGATTTGTGGGTAGCCACGTCGCCCTCCGTGAACACATCATCGGACTAAGCGGACCCCCACGTCCCCTTTCCGGCCAGAGCCCTCCAAACCTCGGTATATGTTGTTTTTATATATACCGTACAGTAGGGGCATGACCCCCTACGGGCTTATTACGAGTCAAGGGGAAACGGGGCTACAGAAAGGAAGGGAGCCCAGATATGCACTTCAATTTTTAAATAATTAATACCGTAATACGCGGGAATACACAGGCGACTGATGGAGGGAAATTCTATTCCGTACTTCAAATTATTATAACTTTTCGTCATCACATCCCAACCAGAAACCTTCGCAGGTTCACTATTGCTATTAATCTAAATTAAGAAAATAAAACATAGATAAGCGTAAGACGTTCTTATTGATATCGCTTACATGGTACATAAATTCATCATCTGCCATATTCCTGTAGATTCCTGGCAGGAGCTTCTAAAAGGCTATGCAGTTGCTTCTAAAAGGCCATGCAGTTGCAAATGATCACCATAGCCAAAACTTGAATACGAAAGTTTGGAACAACCCTTCGTGTTGGCCACAGAGATCTTCCATGGGCTTTCCGTTTGGACGTTCCATGCACCTTAAAAAAAAAAGAAAGGTTACAAAGTTGGTTGTTTTGATCACTAAACGTGAAGGTAAAGAAGGTAGATGGTCTCGGCAGTCTTGACGACAATTTCCATCATAACCTCATATCACCTCATTTTATGGAAAAAGAATTTCGTAGGTGACAGTTCAGAATAGAAAATGGTTGCATTCAAATCTTTTGACAGATGGGATTTAGAATGTCGCCTTAGGGAGCACACCGTGATTTTCAAATTCATTAAATGCTTGTTAGCCATTGCTTGTTAGCCATGTTTGGGACATGACTAATGAGCTGCTTCATGGATACAGTTCTTTTTCTTAGTTCTCTCCAGGATGACCTGAATTCCAGCACGTTCTACACACATATCAGCACTTAGCGATACACCAATTAAAACAATTTAAAAATTTAAAATAGTACCACCTTTAATGTTTTTGACTCCATGATTCATCTTTGTTGCAATTGGGAAGGCAAGGCAACTGATCTATGGTGATTTATTCAACACACTTGCCATAACCATTATCCCAATGTATCAGCTTTTCTGTCAACAGTAGTTTGCTAATACGACATTGACGATTAAAATTAGAAAACTAAACAAACTCAGCGGAAAAGTATTACCAGGGGGTAACATCTTGCATGTTGACGAAGAATCCTAGGTTTATCATGTACATGGCAGAATATCCACATTGCCTAGATGGCGCAATCCTTTGCGTCATCACACAAATAATAAGTAAAACATATTGAATTGAAACCAAATTTAACTGAAGTTTTACCAAACAGCCGGCTAGCACCTCTGAATTCCAAAACTACGCCTACACATTCGTATCAAGCTTTTCCAGCGTGTCTCACCTTTGTCATTTGTTTGCTTTTTGCTGGCATTTGTTTCGGTTGCTGTCACCATCTACCGACCGGTAGATCGCGATAGCAGTGAAACAGAAAAAAAAGGCCGATATTTTTTTTTTTTTTTTTGGGGGGGGGGGGGGGGGGTAGGGGTTAAAACGGATTGCCATAACTAGGTTTAATTTAATATTTAAAATTATTGTATAAGACGCATCATGCCTTAAACTTTAGTATTCCAGTTTTCGTTGCAACATCCGCAACTGTTCTTTGCGTAATTTTGACTGAACATTAAACGTGGAGCACGAAAAATTGATTTCGTTTTTACGTAAAATTTATAGCTTTTCAGTTTATAAATTTAAAGTTTAATAATTCAAACACATCAATTAGGATTTCTTTTACGCGTTTTAAAGAGAATTAAGACAATTAGCTTGTAATTTTTAAATGTGTTAAAAGTTAAAGAAACCAATACAATGGCAATCGAACTGTCAACGTTGATTATTAGAAAATAAAATACATACTAATAGCAGACAACGAAAAAACACGTGGTTAAGTGTATACAGTTGCAAAAGTTTTGAATAGTGATATTAAATTGTAGACGAAGCAAAGGAAAATCGCGTTATTTAAACGAGTTTATCGAATTCTGCTCCAACTGCCGAAACTATGCTGGAAGAACAAAATGAACCTTCATCAAGTGACGAAGATGAAGAGAGTCTTTTTTTGCCACAAGGTTTTCGATAACGTAGCTAGCTAAGAAAAATTACATTATAACGCATTTTTTCCTGTCTGACAGCCAAAGAAGTGTTTGCCCAACGAAGGAAGCCTGTTGTCATTCCCCGTTTTCCAGAAAATTTCACCAATGAAGAAATAAATCCTGATGAAGAAGATGCTGATGATAGTCTTACTGATGAAGAAGATGAACTGTCAAATGACGAAACAAGTGAAATAGCAAAGGCTACCACAGAAAGCAGTGAAGAAGAGCAAGAAGATGAGGAAGAGATACAAAATCAAGGGGAGACCATTGAGCAACTAGCTGCTGGTCGAGAAGAAAAGGAAGATGATGATATAATTATTGCCATCTCTAATGCTGCGAAACCCCAGGAAAAAACAAAGCCACCTGACCTGAAGACGTCTTTAAACTGCATGGTAACAGATATCAGCTTTCATCCAAATGAAGAGCTGATTGTGATGTCAGACATTGAAGGAGAAATCACCTGGTAAGAAGACTATTGGCATGGCTGTTTTTACTCATACTGAAATTTATCATATTGCTACAGTTATAAATATGGAAATGAGGAGAATGAGTTGCTGCATACTCTTAATCATCACAAAAAATCATGCCGTGCCCTGACATTCAATCATGATGGAGCTTTATTGTTTTCAGCCTCCAAAGACAAAAGTGTTGTAATAACCGACACGGAAACCATGAAAGTTACCCAGTCCTTCTTCAAAGCTCACAGGTAATTCTTTTGAAATAGATTGAAGAAGTGCAATAATGCATGAATTTCCCTTCCAAAAATTTCAGTTCACCCATCTATAGTTTGCTCTGTATGGATGCAAATATTTTTGCATCCGGTGATGATAATGGGGTGGTAAAAGGTATTAACTAATTTTGCGGTACGCTAACAGTACATAAATCACATGTTATGTTCTCTCGTAAAGTATGGGACAAGCGTCGCAGTGTACAAAAGCCCGTTGCCGAGTTTAAGGAGATGGACGAATTCGTTAGTTCGATGATCACGGATTCGGGATCTCGCCTATTAGTATGTACTAGCGGAGAAGGAACTTTGACTGCGTTTAACCCCAGAAGAAAGAAAATGGAAGGCCAGGTAATGAAATTAATGGAAAGACGAATCATTTACGAATTATTAGTAGCATTATGGGATTAATTTTGAAATTAATGCTGCGTTCTTACCTTATTCCCGCCTTTTGCCAGTCTGAAGTCTATCCATCTGAAATGAACTGCGCTGGACTAATTCGACAAGAAACCAAAGTCCTTGCCGGTCTTGGTAACGGCAATATGTACATTTTTGATTGGAAATCTTTCGGCTACCACAGTGACGCATTTGGAGACCATCCGTCGGCAATTAACTGCATGTTGCCGATCATGGATAACATTGTTATTACTGGTTGTGACGACGGCAAAATCAGAGCAATCAGTCTATTCCCACACAGGTTCTTGGGAGTAGTGGGGCACCACAAGTTTCCAATTGAGCGATTGGACATTTCAACGTGTGGCCACTATATAGCTTCGACTTCGCACGATGGACGAGTACGATTCTGGAATATTTCATACTTTGAGAATCCCGACCTGAAACTGATGGAATCAACAACAAAGAAGTCCGTGCGGAACAAGAAACGTTCTTTACGAAAAGAGAAATTAGGATTTCAGCTCCCATCCTCAAAGAGGCGGAACAAAGGAGACTTTTTTGCAGGATTTGCTGAACCTGAGCCTGAAGCCGGACCTGCAGAGGAAGCCGAAAATGAGTCAGAATCAGAGTCTGATACCGAAAGCAGTTCCGACAGTGATTAGTATTGATTATTTCTCCTCTCCATTTCCTTAAGCTTGACTACGTGGTGTTTTGCATCCGATGAATCTGGACTAATACAATCGAAAAGTTATGATAACACGATTTTGTAGGAAGGCTGTTGCTGTAAAATTTCAGTTTTGCACTACTGCCGGGATTCATATGCAATTAGCAACTGAAACGATAAGACAAACAATTTTAGAAGATTAATAAAACTTTAAAGAAATCCCAATAGTAATAAAAAAAAAAACAAGTAGGAAAAAAATTCTATTATTTTTTGTTTCTTTTTTGTTTTGGATCTTAACTTGGATGACGCATTGATGAGTCGAAGAATGCTTCTCAACGGCCTCAGTTTAAACCATATTGAAATTATGCTGAAAACATTCGTTGCAATGGATGGGTGTAAAAAGGTGGTAATGGGATCGGGAACTGATTGCATAACATAAGGTAACCAGCTCGTAGATTAGAAGCCAAGTTTGAGGGGAGGAACATATTATAGTTGAGAAGGATCAAACACGTAAATCGAGAAGAATATCATTCTAATGCTGTTCTATTGTCATATTCGCGATTATACCTGACGTGTTGGCTATGTTCATGGACTGTCGAAGTTGGTCGGGTCGATAATAATGACCCTGATTGACTGCTAGAGAATGATGAATAGGAGGCTGAAAACAACGAACGTGCTCCACCGGTTGCGAATCAACATCACCCGAGCTTGTTTTCAAATATTTGTTGAGGGTAGCAAAGATTTGCGAATTCAACACTTGGAATCGGCGAATGCGATCTACCAATCGCTTCAGCTGGATGCCCTTGACTGTTTCATCCTTGTTATCGACACGTTGCACGCGCAAAATATGATAACAGAAATCCAATGCTTCAAATCTATCAATGATAGTGCGAATAAAACAAATATTTTTTGAAGTTTTAAAAATCATGAACAAACCTGCGTTGTTGTCCCAACAAGACAATCATGGCGCATCCGGCCCAGTGAAGCCCTTCTCCGAAAAGCTGTTCAACTGTAAACTCATTTTCGCCAACGGGAATACAGTAAACAAACTGTAAGGCGGACCAAAGGCGGTGGAATTCCGTACACTCGTCAACAGTCAAGACTCCATTGACGGGAACAGGACCCGTCCAGATAGGATCGTCTAAAAACGTGCGGATGCGGTTGAGCACCATTTCAAAGACCGAAAGACCGCAACAAAGGCGTTCCCGCGTTAACAGATCTCCCTCTCGTGCAATCAGAGTTTGTTTTGCGGTGCCGAGTTTTTCGATGTTGGCGACGATTTGCAATGCCGCATACTTGTTTTCCAGTTTTTTCTGCTTAGCTTCCAGTTTTTCTCCTTCTTTTACGAACGGTCTGCGGGGTTCAACAAGTAAAAGGCATCGCAATAAAAGAATGATCAATGTAAGGAAAGTTCCGGAATGCAAAATAATACACACCTTGGGAGAATGTTTTGAAAAGGCGCTGCCTGAAGCAGATCGCAGACTTCTTCTTGTGACATTGCTTGTTCAATCAAGAGACAAAAGATCAGAGCGTTTCCGAACTCCCTAAAATTGTGAAACAACTCTGTTCGTGCATCAGGATATTGCACTATGTCGTTCAATTGCGCCTGCGAGAGAAACACGGAAATACGTATGCGAAAATTTTTGTCAGCGAGCAAAAAAAGGGTATAAAGTGTACCTGATAGTACCCCAAGACACCTGTGGACCCGTAGTCGTAGCGAGGCATTTTGCATTGTTTAGGCAACGCTTGCATCAGAGTCTTTGTGAACTGCAAAATATTGCCTTGCACTAAAGATTTAATAATCTTGAGAATTTCTTCCATGACGACCGCGATGCCCTGGTAACCGAGAAGATTGGAGATAGCCTTGAAATGTGGCGCTCCCACGAATCCTGAATACTGATTAAATATAGTTCCATTTGCAATGTTCAACGCCTTGCTGCCCCACAGGTAATGATAGGGTGTTTGGGGCGGTTTGTCTCGGTGGACCGGTTGACTAAAGAGCAAGTCACGGCACTTGATGAAGCGTCCTGTGGCTGCGTTATAACAATAAGTGGGCAAAAAATCGTAGTTGAGTTCCCAGAAGACGTGAAGCGTCACGCGCCCATATGGCGCCAAAACGTTGTGATTGGCTTCTCTCCACATGGCATCGAAATCATCCATTGCCAAATTTCTGCTCAACAACTTATGAGTCAGACGATTCACTTCTAGGAGACCACTTAACTCCTGCAACAATAGAAGTTTATTACAATTTCAACTAGGAAACAATCATTGGTAATGTAATTCAATTCCTTACTACTACACCGGTGATATCGCCACCTTCAAAACGTGCTACGGATAGTTCGAGAGCTTTTAGAAGGGCGGCATTAACGCGCTGGGAAATAAGACGATTTAAATCAATTGAGCGCCCCAACAACTGAACGTGGCGCTGCTTCATCAGAGTTTCGTAACGGTTGGCAGGCGGATAGGTAAAGCGAGTACCTAAGGCTGCACATTCAGCACGGAATCGTTTATCCAGCATGATGCTAAAATAAAAAGCTTTAGAGGCTAAACAAAAGATAATAATATACACATAATGTAATACGTACCTTCCAGCTAGATGTTTATAATAAGCGAAAATTTGTTCGCTTAGTTTATAAACGAACTGATCGAAACAGAGGTTGACTTCAGCTTCGACTTCATCGTACAAAAACTGTTTACGGAAAACAGTGAGTGCGTAATGGGCTGAATCATTGTAGAGATCAAGTGGGAAAAGAACACACCTAAACAAAAATATGGTAAATAAATAAAAAGACGTCAAGACCAAAATGACAGGGAAAGAGTCAACTCACTCCATCATGGAAGGTTCCTTAGTACGCAGAATATGATCTGTCAGAATCCAAGGCATCGACATGTCGATGGGAAACTAGAAACGTCAGAAAGAAAAAACCGTTAGCACAAATAAAACTAATAGCGATTGAATACATGACAAAACACGCATCACAACTTGAATTATCAACTATTAAAGCGATTATAGGTTCATGCTGGTAATGCCACGACCTAGGTTTTGATTAAGGTATTTCTACTCAAAGCAGGAACGCAAGACATCATGCCGAAGCAGATTCTCATGAAGGTGATAGCTTATACCTGAATTCTTTTCTCCAGTGTGACCACGTCTTTGCACTCCTCGTTGTGTTGATGTTTCACGCAACATTTCTGAATTTGCGACATGACAATGACCGATAAGTAAAGCGAAGGGAAGAAAAAAGGCGACAGTGAAAAAGAACAATAAAATACAACACGCGCCATTCGCTACTTCAACCTTTTCAGGTCAAGTAGACTGGTAAAGCGTGCCTGCGTTGTCTTTTCGTAAGCCAAAGAGCCAAGCCTTTCCCAGCCACCGAATTTTGAACGGACAGAAAACCTGATTAAAATTCGTTTTCTTACCTGAATTCTTTTGCCCATTGTCATTTCGAGATAGAACTCTCGGTACCATAGTTGTGAAAGATCACACGATTGCTGTAGGGTTTCTGTAAAGAAGAGGCAGCTTTAAAAAATCAGGTATAACTATAGACATTTGAAGGAGATGTACCGCTGAAGTTGAGCAGGTAATTCCAGAAAAATGAATTCTTATGGAATTGATCAATCGCCATGAGGTAAGATCCATCGATGTCTTTGCGTAGTGTACGTTTACCTCCAGATTTGTCCGCTATTAGCGACTCCAGCATGGTTCGGACCATATAGAGTTGGGTTGACGATGGACCTACATGACAGAGGATTAATAAGCTGATAAAGAAAAAATAAATAAATTTACATAGTCATATATCGACGTACCAACATTTCTTCTAGGAACCTGAATATCGAAACCATTATCAGGATCCTTTTTGCCTTTGGTAGCTGGGTCATCCTGAGGTTCTGTGCCTCGAATCCAATCGGCACAAGTTTCCCGGACCGAAACGATGATGCTGAAATGATTTCAGTTAAGAATGGTCTACATTTACTTAGTTTGATGCACAGACATACCTGCGAATCAAGTCTTTCTTGTTCTTTATTGCCTTTCGTAGGGGTTCACGCAAACTAAGTTGAACAAAATCCTGTAGTTCAGCATAGACATGGCGACGGATAGCATCTGCAAATACCGTCTCCATTCTGGCCATAAGAACTTGTAATCCTTTGATCATGGCGATGATCTCGATTAGGGCAAACTTTTCCTCTTCGGTGTAATTATACCTCGTAGCCTAGACATAAGTGAACTCGAAAAATGAATACGTTTGTATGTTTACATGGAAGACGACGAAGGTTTACCCTTTCGTATTCCTCTGCTTCAGCTGGGCAGTCTTTGTTTTGATGATGATCGGTAGGATGCAGAAGTTTCCACTAGGCGGAAAAAGCAAAATTAGCAGTTGAAATAAAATTCAGATAAATTTCGAAAACCTACGGAATAAAGCTCAGTCACAATGCTAGTCCATTCGGATAAAAGATGTAATCCACGAAGAGCTAGCTCCATCATTTCTTTCATCTCCTCTGGGGAGCGTGTCTCTTTATAAGTAGTAGTGACCTATTTTAGACACGAGCAAAGGTTTTCAACGATTAAACAATCGGATGTTAGTTTGAATGTTTCCAAATGGTTCTACCTCATTGCTATAGCGCGCTAGTTCGCTGGTGAATTTGACGTGATCTTCACGGATCTGTGGCAAATGAACCATTAAATCGGCCTGTGGCGAAGGCAGAGTTGCTCCACACAAGGGCCAACGAGAAGCGTCGTAGGTTTTAGAACGCTTGATATAATTAAACGGAGCAATTTGCATGTCACCGAAGAGGGGGACCACTTCCAAATTCTGTTAAAGAAGAAACATATTTACAAAATGTTTGAAGATAAAATATGATACGAAATAACAACTTTAAAGATTTTGTCGATTTTGTCGAGTCTAATACGCTTTTTGTGATCCAACTTGGAAATGTTTATCTGGCATATTTCTGAATCCATTAGGAATAATCCGAAGCCCAAAACCTTGACTAGCATATGTTTCTCTTCCGGAAGAAGATACATGCGGGTTTCGAGCATGTGAACTGCTAAATTGATGACATCAGCCAGCAACTCTTCATAACTAAATTTAGTACCACATACGACCACATTAATATCTATACTAGCTGGAGTGCCAGTTTGCTATAAAAGAAAGAGCTTACGATGGAATTTTTTCAAGAGCCTCTTTTAGCGAGTCGCGAATTTTGTTTTGGGTGGCCAAGAACATGGAAAGATTTTGTGATTCTTGTAATGCCTGTTGGTCTGTCATTACCTTAAGGAACTGGGCAGCTCTGAAATACATAAAATAATCATTGTTTACATAACAAATAGTAATATTCATATAACAAATTTGATTCTTGTTTGCAGTAGAGAAACAAATATTAAACTTACCTGCGATATGCAGAGTAGTCGTTTTTTACACTGGATTTCATGTTCTTCAGTTCATCCAGAACAGCAAACATATTAATGAATTTTCCCAAAGTGAGCAAATAGGCCTCTGACACGAAATCCTTACGGTTCTCGGCATGGGATAGGCGTTTAACTTCGGCACTAAAGCGCTCAATTGCTTTTCGCTAATGTTTAACAAAATGGAATTTAATCAGCATGTAATACAGCTGAAATTTCTTGTCTATGATATACATACTTGAAAGTACATAAAATTCAACAATTTGTTAACTTCTGGTGCTAAAACCTGAACAGTTTTTTCACATATTTTGACTATGTTAGGCTGCTCATTTGATTTAGGCTGAGGAATTGCCCTGGAACAGCATCTCCAGGTATAGAGCATTACCGCATGCTCTTGGCCTTCTTGAAGCATATCATTCTACAATAAAAGTATTTGCATGAATGAAAGTGTTTGTCATATCCTGAGTAAACGGCAGTCAGTGATCGCTTACCAGACTTGCATGAACAGTGGCCTCTTCAATGTACTTGGCCACACCTGTCACAAAAGCTGTTCGATCTTCAAAGTTGGTATCAAAATTTGCTTGATACACAACTGAACAAGCTTGGGCTTCAATGCATGGTTGTTGATCTGGAAGAGGTAATTCATCCAACACTTCTACGTTGGATAGTGCGTCGGCAAGCGTAACTTTTTCGGTGGCCATGGTACTGGTGCATAACCAAAATCACTGTGTGAATTTTCAGTTCAAATCAACATACGAGTTGGTTTCGTTAGTTAACGCTAACGAAAGATAACGGATAGTTTTTGTTGTTTTACCTCCCCAGCAGTGAACAACAACGCAGAGACGTCAGAAATTGGCAGACGCCCTTTTTCTGCAGTACAACACTGTCCTTAAGCTGCTTGAGATGCTTACCGCTAGGCGGCTCTCCTTTCTATTTTGAATCCTCGTGTGAAAAAATGGCGGGAAGCCAGAAGAGTCAGCTCAGCGCACGAAAATCGATTTGAGGAACCAAAAGAACCAGGAAAATAAGGCATGGGAAGCCCAGAATCCGCATAATATATATTTCAAAAAAATATATATCCTATATATATCCTGTTCAACCAGACCTGACATCTAGGTTTACCCCACAAGTTACTTTGCTGTGTTACAGAAACCAAAATTTTGCATAACGGAGTCGTAGAGATGTTTTACGTGTTATTGCTTTACCGTCCAGTTCTTTGACCCCATGGAATTACGCAATAGCAATACACAACGTATACCAAATTTTTGGTCATGAAAGCATTTTGAATGTTTTACACATTTTTAAGCCCTTGCTGTCATATCGTCACGATTTATCAAGCAAGTTTAGATTAAAACATTAGCATAACATGTAATAACTGTGTGTAGTAGAAGGACATTTTCTACTAAATTTAAATCAGAATCTCGACGTTATCTAACGCCCACTGATCCCACGTAGGTCCTCCGTGTTGCGGTTGCCACCATCGAAATTGAATAGTTGAGGAGTTGGTTTGAACGGGTACATTATATATCATCCGCTGTGGCTAAATTTGAATAACGTAAAAATCAGGATAAAGGCTAGGTTCAACACAGCAACAAACTTACCTGAATGAAATTGCGTATGCCATGAGAGGCAAGCAAAAACCAGTCGACGCTATTGTAACTGTACTGAAGAAGCACAACCCGATCAAGAATATCTGATCTGTAAGTGTTAGACGGTTGGATGCGACACGACGGGATCTGTTGAGGTGTCCCTATTCGAATTACGAAAGCGAGGCGCCTAAGGAATTAAAATCACTCTGTTATCGTAAAAAGTATTTAAGAAATTACAACATTGGAACGGAAATATTTGGAGGAACGATTATTTTCATAACATGTTTTTATAACTTCAAATGTACCTAACCACGCGGACGTCGATGGGTACAGTAAAAGCCATTCTTATACCACATCCATCAAAATGTAAATGTTTCCCATGGGCAAGAGGAATCAGAGATCCGCAACCGACTTTGATACTTCCTCCGGTGATGCTTTCCCATAGTAGCGATGGGTTAACGAGGTCGTCAAAATGATCCATTATAGGTAATGATGAAGCGACCAATACTGCCTTGGAACTCGAGCAGCTGATTCAATGAAAATGTCAAACGAACGTATTTTGGAACTAGAAACTTCAATCCATACCTCACGCCTTCATAGCCCTTATCGCAATGGCAACGCCCACGGATACAGTCTCCGTGACCGTGGCAATGCGACGGACACATTCGACCAATGTAAACATCTTTCAACGCCCACGTGTTTTTCTCTCCTTTTCCTATTCCATTTTTCTGAGTCATCCAACGAAACTGCCACGTGCTAGAAGATAACTCTTTTATTAATGTACGTTATGCACGCCTAATGCTCCCTCTTTACTGCTGCCTGGCTTTTGATATCCACATCAACATGGAACAAAAACACATAGTGCTACTGCAACATTGTGAAACTGAATTGACTTACTTGGCGAATGGGATCGATTTGAGTGGGATAATGACCCGCTGCCAAATCGGGAAGTTGCCAAATGCTAATGCAGAAGAACTATGATACATCTGAGGATCGCACAACGAATCCGTTGAACTTGGCAAACAGTTTGGTTTTGCTAAGGACCATGAAGGCTGTTCGTATCCTTGCCTCATTTCAAATCGTACTTGGCTTCTGTTATTGTTGCCATGACACGACATTATTCCACACGATGTTCTGATCTGAAAAACATAATAATAATAAAACGAATGGTTAGGATTTTTGACTGGCTTTTTACTTGTTCGGATTCATTTAGCTATTGTAAATATAACGAGACCTTAAAATAAGCAGCGTAGTTATCTTTCACTATAATGTGTCTGCTTGTGATTCCGGCAAATCGACTATTTTCACTAGAGACAAAATTCATCGACTTTTCCGTTTCTGGTGCGCCACAAAGGTTGTTTGAAATGACGCCATTGGGATGAAACTGCCATTGAGTTTGATTGAGTGATTCCCCCCTTGAAGAGGATGCAAAATTAAAAATAATAACGAGCACGGTTTGGAAGGGTTGATAAGATTGGATTCCACTTACACGAAATCGTCGTAGATTTCCGACAAATGCTCTCTGGAGTACTCGATGGCAATATTGTCGATAAGCCACACTGAATGTTTCTTCGCTGCCTCTGAGCTCGCTTCGGAAACTACAGGTTGCCACCAGCGTAAAATGGAATGCGGATTTTGGCAGTCTTCCGGTATAATCGCATGAACTGGAGCAGGATTTATGTAATGTTGAGGACTGTAGTCTTGAATTAGAATCCACGTGAAACCTTATGGGAAAAGTCGTCGAAAAATAATTTAGCATTCTATGAAGAAATCACACTAGGATAATACTGAAATTCTAACTACCGCTATCAGCTGAACACTGTAAGAATACGTTTTGTGCCACATCTTCAAGGTCTCTCCTTCCTTTACTCAATTGAAAATTGAGAATGAATTCCACGTTTTGGCCAAATGTCAAATCCAGCGGTATGGTTTGTAATAATTTTATCCCAGGTCCTTGAAACAGTCCTGCTGCCCCGTCACCAAGTCGTTCATTGGGATTGGCGATTTTTCCACCACTAAAAAATTTCCAATGCGGTTTTACGGTGGAGCCATCATTGAAATCATCCGCCAATGTATCCTATCGATTCCGTACAAGCAGCTATTATTTTAGAAACCAATTTAAATTGCATGTATTTAAACTACCAGGCCGACCAAGAGCGAGTCATTGATTGGAGGTCCCAAATCAAATTCATTGACTGCCCAAGAAACAGAGGCAGACGATTTCGGATGCCTCCAACGAAATCGAGCAAATCTAAGATATTTACAAAAATCTGAACATCAAAGTATACTCCAACCAAAAAATTCTTATGAAGCACTTTACCTTGCTCCTGATATAATTTCAAGTGAGTATTGATAAGTTTGCCATTTATCAAGTTTCTGATAAACGCTTGGTATTTGCGGCCCAGGACCTTTTTCACCTCGCACTTTCATTGGATGAAATAGCTTCCAGCTCATACCGTGATCATACGAAATCTCTAGCCGGACAGGCAATTTGATTGGGACTGCAGCCAGTTCTACAGAATCAGATCCTTGGCCACAATCACCGACGAGCATTTCGAAGGAGAGAATGCGTCCTTTAGCGTTCACGACTAAGAAGTCAGACGTTTCGAGGATTGATTCTTCGGCAGTGTTAGATCTTCCGCGCATAATATGACCATGTCGGCCACAAAACGAATCGTGTTGATCGACGTTGATTTTCCTCCACCACAACTTTTGTCCAAACAGACTATTCAAGAATTGTTTTGGGTGTGTAGAATCGACAGATTCTTCAGCTTGGTAATCAGGAAAGAGTTCCCGCGAATGAACATTTCGCTGTTTGGGTGGATTTGAAGCAACGGACACATCCAAAGGACGACCGATTATGAAACTGTCGATTGCCCAATCTTCTGACATTCGACCAGAGTGTCCCAGTTGCCACCAGCGGAGCTTTACGTCACTTTTTTGGACATCTTCCGGAACAAGAAAGCTAACCAGCCTATCTCGATCAAACAAACTCACGTTTTCAAAAAGGCTGTCTGAATGGTTATTGTAGTTCAGCCGTTAATTTTTACCTGGAGTCCTGGAAATGATCGAGAGATAGCGACAGACCGGTATGCCATTTCACTCCTCCATTTAAAGAATATTGGAAGAGTAATATTCCTTGGTTTGGACTATTTGGCACTTGTCCACAGCCAGATCTCAAATGAAACTGGATGACAGTTACTTGATACAGGTCCAGCTCACGTGTTTCAGCATAACGACCGCACGACTTTTCCCAAATTTTAACAATTAGTATAATAAACAATACACAAAGATGTTCTTTGGTAACAGGCACAAACGACTTACATCATGAAAGTGAAGGGCTGGTCCGGAGTCAAGAGTTCCGCAGAGAGACGATACTGACCCGCCATTGATTCTGGACCACACGCTTGAATTCCAGCCATTACTGAATGTCTCCCGTACGCTTGACAAAAGTTCAGTTGAAGATATTTCGCAATTGTCTCCTACAAAACAAATAATAAAAAATCGTTTGCGCAATACTGATTGACATTTTCCGCCGAACTAACCAGTCCAGTTGGGATCACATTGACAGTATCCTTCCCAACAGCGCCCTCGTCCGTTGCAGTGGCCACAGGAAGCTCCGACGTAAACCCAATGTAAAGACCAATCGATTGATTCGTCATCGCTTGTCCATCGCAAACGCACCACTCTGCCGTTTTCACAATGAAATGTTAAGGATGTAATAGCTATTGACCAGCAATTGACTGGTGTTGCGCAATAGATGGCAAAATATAGTCATTTATAATACCCTTTGTTGAGTGGGATAGGCGCTGTTATGGTACGTTGGTAACCGGTGACTTGCGATAAAAGTTCTGAATGAAATTCAAAAGCGTCACAATCGACTGCTTCTCCAGGTAGGCATTCGTCAGGTAGATTTCGCCAAACCAGTCCATAATTATCAGAATATTCTAATCGCACACCTGCATAGCATCGTAACGACAATTGTAAATTGTAGATTAGCATTCCGGAGCCAACAAAAGCCACGCTTACGACTGCACGAATGAGGATGATCACATCCTGATGAAATAGCGTATTGCAAAAACATCTGATCCGTTACTCTGATATCCTTCGTCATGACCATACTTTTCCCGTTTGGATCTGTTAGTTGAAATGATAAAAAATAAACCCAAAGAAACAATGCATTCAGTAAATTTAAACATACTGGTAAAATGAAGTGTCGAATTAGATGAACCACAAGATGGTTCCAATGAACCTCCGGAAACGAAGAGCCAATTATCCTTTGTCGTTTCTAATGATGCGAATTCATCTTCAATGGCACTCTTGGCGTAAAACTCCCCTCCAACGTAAATCTGGTGTCACATTTCATTTCGCTTATTCATCAATTTCTTTGAGAGCACAACCGATATTTTCCCCATACCTCGTCTACAGACCACATGGTATGCAAATTTCCATTATTTCCACCAAGCTGAGACCATTTCAGTCTGGCTGCTAAGCTCAGCGCTCGGCTAGGAAGAGGCACTTGGCGAAGTTGTTGAGATGACAAGCCATTCAGTGGGATAACTTCAAACGTAGTCCATTCAATTCCACCATTTATTGAATATTCGACAATGACGAAAATCTCGTTGTCGGACGGTACTGAATCCGATGAATCAAGATGAAACTGGACAAAACTATTTTGAATTGGAATTATTATCTAATGATTAACGCCATATAATTTTTTGCATTTTTTCTTCTTTACTTTGCATTTGATAAATCGAGGTCGCGCGTTTCCAACATTCTGACTCCTAAACGATCCATGACGAAAGCTCCTCCTATGCCAATTTTACTTGACGGTTGAGCTCTTAGTTCTCCTCCTATCTGACGCAGCCATAGCGAGTTCTCTGGAGCATCATCTACGAACACGAAAAAAACATCCAAAAATGATTTTATTTAACCAACATTGACCCAGTTTGGGTTCCTACCTTGGACAAACGACTCGTGAATGTTTTGAGGGTTCAGCGTGAAAATTTTTACCGTTTCGCACGCCTCGCCTTGGTAACCCTCGTCACATTCGCAGGATCCTTCGACTGTACATCTTCCATGTCCGTTGCAAAGTTCCGGACACTGCGGACTCAGGATAACGTTTCGTATGGCCCACTGAGGAGCCAAATGCCCGTCTGTTCCGTTTAAAAATCCCTGATACCATCGAAATCGAAGTGGTCTGTAATTTATGAAAGTTAATATCACTGTAAGATACAATTTGATTGTTGGAGAAGTACGCTGAAGTAAATTTTGGTGACCCACTTGCTTGTCTCCAAATGCGAAAGCATTACAGTTTCCCTTTTCCATGCATTGGTTGTTTTGGAAGAATAAACAGTGGATGTTTGATGTGGCATTCGGTCATAAGGATTTCGACCAGAATCGTTTACCACTAAATGCCAATGTCGCCCTCCGTCAATGGAATATTCCAGTCGAACAGGGTGTTCTAAGCTAAGATCGGTTGTTCCACATCCAACGTTAACCTAAAAAACTTACTCTTCAGTTGTAACATGGATTAAAGAGTTTAATCGAATCTAATAGGTAATATGCCTCAAACTGAAGGACAGTTTCTGATGTAATCATGGAATCTCCCGTAAACACTTGTTGCTCTCCTAGTTCACCTTGAAAAACTAAGGCATCGTCTCTGTATGAAACGAAAAATGCCAAAATTAAACGAAAGGTACGTAAAATGGTAAAGAATTTCTTATTAAGCATTGGTCAAGACCTCGAACAAAACGAGTGAAGTTGGCCACCGAACCAAGTTAGCCATGAAGAATCTTGATCGTTGAGTTGTTGAAAGTCGCTAGTTAGGATTACACCCAACGGTGTTGTGCTATGAAGAACCAAGCCATCAATAGCCCAAGTATCCAAACCTTCACCTGTTAATCACAAATTTCGGTGTAATAACAAAAATGATGTATGTAAAACCAACTTGTATTATACCAGCGTGAACAGGTTGCCACAGACGCAGTCGTGTACAATTTGTAAGATCTGGAATCCGCATTAGGTTGACAATCACCAGCTGAGGGTCGTATTGCGGGAGTATTTTGATTTCCTTTTTTACGTGCGTAAGGCGCATTAATAGACGTTAATAAACATTAAATAGGATATTGCTAACAAATTCACGGTTTAGCTAAGCCTTAAATTTCACCTGAATGAGAATCCAAGTAATTCCGCCGTTAACAGAGTACTGCAAAAGAAGTCGCTGATGTAACGGTTCTAATGAGTTTACGTAGCTTTCAGCTTCGGCCCAGCAATGGAATTTGATAGTCATTTGGACATAAGACGCTGCTGTTAGGTCCAAGTCTGTTGACTCAAAATAGCGCAGGCCGTCCTGTGCAGATACGTAACACACGACAAGGTTGATACATTCGAATTTCAATTTTCAACACTATACAAGTCTTTTATGGACCTTGTGGAAGATAGCAGCAGGTCCTGACATTAATATTCCACATCCAGTAGATATATCTCCACCAGAAAGGCGGACTAAGTTGGAATCTTTATCGAAATGGCTTAGAAGGCCTCGAGGAAGAGGAATGATTGGAACGCAATCAACATTACCATATCCTACATCGCAACTGTAACACAAACACAAGTTATAATTCGTCATTTTTAACTAAAGCTTGTAAAATTAAATATTCAAAGACATACTCGCATTGCCCATTCTGGCATGTTCCATGGCCAGAACACATCCACGGACATGTACCACCGATATAGACGCGTGCAACACCCCACACCATCGGTCCACGGTCTTGTCCATTTTCGCTGATCCAGCGGAATCGTGTCGATTCCGTTCTATATATGAATGAGAAACATTAATTTTCAGTTTATTGCTAATCCCACTTGTGTTTCTTTAGTCTTACATGGAGCGTCTGGGTAGATGTACGGTAATCCGAGTGGCATTATTCTCGCTATTTATTAAATATCGACTAGGCGGATGGAGGTATTCACATTGTTGGCTTAGTTGCTCCAGCCTGTAACATTCCTCTTCGACCATATTCCAGCGGCGACCCATATCTGTTGAATATTCAAAACGGACCTCTGCTGTTCCTGAATGAATGCCTGCTGGTAATATTAGCTGGAACTGGGCAAAGGTTGGGTCGCTAATCTCCATGTCCCATGTTTCCGCATACGACAATGAAAATCCATCTTCCAAATCAGCTGGTCCCAGTAATGTGTCGACAGGATCGAGCTGTTCACGAAATATCAAGCCCTGCCATCCCATCCAATCCGTAATTGTTCCATCGGTGTTATTAACAATATCAGCGATGTCGTTCAATTGTTGGTCTTCGATAGGTTCATCCGATTGAATCTCATACTCGAAAACGATTGGGTTCGTAATGTTCAAGTTGACCAATACATCGTCCAAGTACCACTGAAGCCCATCTGTGTCATGGAACCGTAAATCAGTATAGCATTGTATTACCTTACAAACTAAACGCGACAATGAATACCTCGATGATTGGCGTTCGGGTAGGTAAGTTGCCACCATCTAATAATAGTTCTGGGAGTTCTGGCAGAATCGGGTAAATTGCAGCCTAGCCTTCTTTCATCGACTTCCGTGTTCAAAGGCCAGGCTTCCAACGGGTTCCAGGTCAGCCCATTATCATTACTGTAGTCGAGAACAAGAAGACTAGCAGCGGGAATCTCTGTGGACAACGATTTACGTTTCGCAGCTAGACGACAGTTTTGTTTGTAAATGGGTACGCTTGTTACAGCAAGGGTGAACTGCACCATCCTGTCACGAATGCAATTCATGATAATAACTTAGTATCATTATTTCAGCCACAATTGTGCGAATTAATTACCTTAAATTCCTGGTGTCGATTTCTATTGTTTGCAACGAACGTGGTCCTCGGCCTCCGAAGAAGACCACTCCATCAGTGGAGCCATCGCAGTAATTGGGTAGCAGTTTTCCCCCGACAATGCGACCCCAGTGTGAACGCAGTTTCGGTGTCGAATTTATGTGGTCCTTGTAAACAAACGTGTCATAGAAACCAGCCGGTGTGCTCTGCTCCGCTTCGGCACAGTTTTCTCCTAGTACGAAACATGATTTTGCAAATTTTTTGTAGAAAATAATAAGCTAAATTCATCGCAACGTACCTGTGTAACCGACATCACACGTGCATAATGAATGCCAACATCGTCCATGTCCAGAGCACAATGACGGGCAAGGATGACCGATGTACAAGTTCTGGATTTGAAATCCACGAAGCGGATGGTGTTGTTGATCTCCTAGCCGATGGTGTAACCAACGAAGCAATATCGGCCTGCAAGTACGTCACACAAAATAATGTCAGAGAATTAGTTCAACTCGAATAATTGAAACTCAAAAATGATTGTTTTTACTTGTTAGCCATGGATTCGCTAGCATTGAAATGAAATCTATTCACTACGCCATCCTCTTCCGACATAAAACTGCGATAGTTTAATCGGCTAGATTGACGAAATCCTTGACAATTTGACCATGAATGGAGACATTCCGGTTGAACAAGCTGCCAATCTACTCCTCCATTGGCTGAATATTCGAGAAGGATTTGTTCAGACGTATCGGGAAAGGAAGCCGAATCAAATCGTTGGGCAACTATGTCGAATTGAATCGTATCCCCAACGTCTAAGAATAATTTCTTTGTAAGGGCTCCGTACCAAACGATTCTGCTGGGACAATTGGCGTCGAAAATCAAACACGACGACTTTGGATCAGGCTCATTACGCACAAGCCAAAAGTCTGCGTTTTCATTTAATGGCTGACTCAGTTTATCGATGTCCGCCCCGGAAAATATTTCTGCTTGTGATGAGCTGGTCAATCCAGATAGGCTCCAAACGTTTCTGTCTTTGCCATGGACACCTGTTTGAACGAAGCGGATTCTAAATGGTGGTGGATTGGGTTTGGATTTTAGGCTTTCAGGTGGCAAGATTTCAATTTGTTCCAGTTGAGGTTGCCAGAAAAATGGGCTACGGTACTCGCGAAGAAGTTTCCAGTCAATGCCGTTCCACGACACTTCCAATTGGACAAAAATGTCGTGAGATGCCGCTTGAGATTGCTCACAGAATCCTAGTCGCAAAAAGAACATCACTACGATGCCTGGTGAGTAGACAATTTCCTTCGTCTCCAGCAATCGCATGCCGAGTCCATCAAACATTATGTTCTGCGTTCCGCGTACAAGACAGCCATCGCGATCCGTAACGTAATGATGTCCACCAATCATTAATGCATAACTCTCGTTGATCGCCTTAAGCGTGGTAAGTGGAGGGTCTGGTAGACAGTTCTCTCCACTGAATCCATCGTCACAAACGCATCCTGATAGCGAACAACGTCCATTGCCACGACAAAGTTCAGGACATTCATCTGGCCCTGCATAAAAGTAATCGATGCCCAGTGGACTGCGATCTGATGGACGACTTCCAGTTTGAGCAATCCGGAATCGGGTAGCTTCTGACCATGAAGCTGGAGGAAGTTTAATTCCTATTCTTCTCCAGTCTTGTAGAAAGGATACATGTCGTCGGCTGTCATCCAAATCATTCCAGTGTTTTCCTCCGTCAATGGAAAATTGAACTACGACGCTATTATTGTTTAAAAGCGGAGTCGATGAACTGCATCCGACAGCTGATTCTAACTGGACCACAGAGAAAGGTTCGATCCGTACGGGGTATGTTTCTTCCAATTCATCAGCTTGAAGAATCATGACACCATCTCTCTTGCAGAATTCTTCTGGCAAATGACGACCCACGAAAGCATCGGCCGTCGTCGGTTGAACGTTACTAAAGCTGCTGTTCCTAATCAGCGTGTGAGTTAGATTAGGTCCAATGTAAAGATCATCTACAGCCCACACGTCTTTTCCAGCTCCAGAATGTTGGGCTTGCCAAAGTCTGAACCGACAACTAGGTCCTTGTGCATCTGACGTTAATTGGATTCGAATCACTTGAGTTGATTCTTCTTTTGTCTGCTGTGGTTGAATAAATTTAAGCAGAGACCACGTAATGCCTCCGTTACAAGAAGAATGTACGTAAATAATTTCTACTGGCCTGTCAGGTCCTGGACAGTGATGTCGATGTTGACTTCCAGGCCCATTCATTCTAATAGCGAATCGTAAAATGTGACTTTCAGTTGTGTCGAGATCAAATGTCACCAGTTGTCGATCACCAAACTGATCAAAGATGGCCGCCATTCCAGCTCCAACTTGTCCACATCTTGTACCAAATTTCTCTCCAGTAAATCGAGCAAACTTGAGCTTAAGATCAGCAGCGTCTTGTTCGAAATTCTCTCGAAAAATGGATGGAAGTGGCTGTGTGGGAAATTGGCACCATTCGCCCTGGTATCCATCGTCACAAGAACAGTGACCTTTCTCTACACAATTCCCATGACCACTGCAACCCAAATAACAGTCTTCAAGATAAATGTCGTCCAACGCCCAATGTCTACGGATGTCAATGTTAGACAAACCACGACCCTTTTGGATGAAACGAAAACGCACAGGATCGGCCAGAGAAGCAAATGGAATGGGAAGTGTGATACGTTCCCACGGATGTGCTGCCATCTCCTGACTAGACCACGTCGTCTAGAAATCATGAGTATTTATTTACATTCATCTTCTCGTTTAATAATAAGAGGTTATCACCTGGATTACGTTAGAATAAGCACCGGTGCATGTTGGAGGTAAACAGAGACCATGAAGATTGTTCCAGCTGTTTCCATAATCGTTTGAATATTGCACCATGACACGGAAAGCGTCGTTTTCTTTCAAGGGCAAACTGACTGACGTGTTGTCATTTTTTTCAGGTAAATCGCAGGCCATATTCAAACGAAATTGAAGTATGTATTGAATGGGTAATGGAAGCGCTGGATGCAAAAGAATGTCATTCACGGCCCAGGGTGAGGCCTCTTCGTTGGAGAGATTTTCACCCAACAACTGCCAGCAAATCCTTGCATTTTTTTCTTGTGCTTCACTTGGTATTGCAAGTGAAGGCTTAACAGGCTCCTTCAGTATTAAGTAATGGCAGCTGTATAATTTATTATTCAATCATGTAATTACTTTCTGTATTATACTTTTTCAAGGAAAAGTCCAGACAGAATGGTGAGTCTCTTTTTACTGCCATCATTACGTTCAATCCATACAGTCAACTTGGATGGAGAACGTTGGGGAGTCTTTTTAGTGGTCTTAGTATTTTTGGTTTGTTTTTTGCATGGAGTAGATGGCTCAAGATGAAATCGTAGGTTACCAGCTGAAGACAAATCCAACAGAGGAGAACAAGCCGAAAAAAAAGAGCTGTTGAATGTTTGTTGAAGAACCAAATGTCTTGAATCACTTTCACAGTTGGCTTCAATCCGTGCGTTCTGAAATTCCCAGCTATGAAACGTATTATAAATTATTTTTTATCCTGTCGCAGTGTTAAAAATCAAAATACTGCTCGTCCGCAAGAAGTCCGTTGAAATCAGGTCTCCATAAAATTTGGTCAGACGTTGGGCTAGACGTAAGCTGAAAATCTCTAGTCGATGCCCAATTGGGGCCGAGATGGTTGGAATTGAACACGAGCGCTGCCCCTGTACTCCCTTTACAACCACTCTGCATTTCGTACGAGACGTGTTGACAAATAAGGTACCGTAAGATGTTATTAATAAATATGAAAGTAATACATGTATCTGTCCGCCAGGCAAGGATAGCCAATCGGCTGTGCTGAGAGGGTCGAAGTCAGCATGTAATTCTAGAGGTCGATCAGCTGTGTTGGTTACAACCACGTCGTCAATTGCAAAGCATACATGACTATGTTCACCGGGCAGTTGGACGGACCACCGGAAACACGTTTCAGGTTGCCGGATTGCCGACGACAACGGTATCACATAGGAAGCCGATTCTCTGTTTCCTGATAAGCTAACCGCAAAGAGACGATCTAAAGCTGTGGTTGTATATGCAATAAAGGCAAGAATTACCTGGTAATAGTTCGAAACGGAGACCAGTTAGAGCACACTGTGTCATAAGGGGAGATTAGTTGGCCATAAAATATGGTAATGTTAGCGTTGAAACTCGTTGTGATTGTTGTGTTTTGCTTTTCAGCTGAGCAGAATGTTTGACCGATTGTGAACTGAAGAGTTCCAGCGCTGGTCAAATTTAACGCGACGCTGGACAATTGAAGGACAGTTGCAGTTGAATGATCTTCGTTCATTGAAGACGTTTCCTCCATTCTGCTGCATAGCGTAGCCGAAAGTCCATGAAAAATTGGTTGACAACTATTGCTGACATGAAATCCCTCAGATTCACTCCTAATTCACGAAAATTATATTCAGACTTATTTGCCTCATTCCGTTTGCAGTATAGTGGTAAATTTCCAACATAAATTAAGTTGTACCATAGAGATGGAGAGAAATGTCCGGTTTCGAAATCGTCTCGGAAAATAACGCCTCCCTCCTGGTTCACGCCTGATAACTTCACGCTCTCGGCATCATGTTCGTCTAGCAACGTGATAACGTAAATTTTTTTTCAAATTTCATATACTCTACAAGCAATAACGACAATTTTGCGTGCCACAATACCAGTTGCTGGACATAGGTGATAAATCCGCTGGTCCTTCAATACAAGGGTTTCTTGTCGTGTAAATGTTCCTCTAAGTGAACGCGAAACCATAAGAATGAAATAATGTAGTCACGCTAAATACGGTTAATAATAGTCCGGCAAATGTGTCAATTTGACGAAAGTGTTGAAATTAAATATTAAAATCAGGTACGCGAAATGAACGCAGCCCATGTCTTCGGGTGGTGCCATCCAACGGAAGTCGATTTTCCTTTCGTCCGTCGGTCGCCGTTTTGCATACGAGTGCAATATCGTGCACATTTTCCGTTGCCGGTACTAGGGGGCGAAAAAAAAAGAAAAGGTGTCATAGATTTTATAGGATGAACTGAAGCTGCTTCGTTTACTTGTTTGCCGGCCGAGCCACTCGTAGTAGAATAAACTCCCGTGATAAGCGCTGAATCGAAATCTTCAGTCAATCGCACAGTGACTACACAAAACGAAATCACAATTACAACAAAAAATATTATGCAATACACCAATATGAAAAATCTGAAACTATGGGGAGCATACAGAAAAAATTTGTATGATGTGTTTTGTTATAAAAAAACGACGCTTCAAAGGATGGCATCGATAAAATCAAATCGTATTTTACCTTTATACACTTGGCCACCGGTGTAAAAGCGTGGATTTCCTGACAGTTCTACCTTAGCTATTTGCGTTGTCGGTTGGTTTTCATCCCAATCGTCTTGCAATCGGTCAAACTGTTTGCAGGGGAAGAAAAACGGCGATGAATCAACAGCGTTGGACTGTTGGCTGTTGATTCTGTTCGAGAGACCTAACAAAATAAAAACCATCAAGCTAAGGCTTCGATATATTGCCGCCATAGGTGAAGCCGTCGGCTCTGCGTAAACCGCAGATATATTCGAACCAAGTGTTTGACTCAACTTCTGAAACACGAATAACATTTAACAGCATTCGTAAGAGTTTATTTGGTACAATGTTATTCATAAATATAATTTCTTGATAGTTGGGACTGATATAAATTAGGAGGGCGGATGAGTGTTTTATCAGATATCTGGTGGACCAGTCCCTTCCGGTTAATGGAGTTGTCTAATAGGATTGATCGGGTAAAGTAAAACTAACCTTTGACTCTTCCGTCGGAGCGACTCTGAAATGTCAGCTGGTACGTACAGTACATTTAAAATACCACGATTCAATAAACATTCTTTCCACACAGAGAATTCTGCTGAAAAGGTAATGTTTTAGGTTTGAATCAAATGCAGTCTTATCAGTAAAAGGATGTAGGTAAATTTCAACATTCGATGATGGTTTATGGCAAGCTCAGTGTGCCGGTAGGTATGCCTTATTACGGTACTGTCTCCAGAAGGGTCTGTGCTCTCGTTGCAGACTCTAAAAGTGTCGCTATTCTTTAGATGTGCACATCAACTCTTATGTAGCTACTGTAAATTCGGGACCTCAACACCGTTGATAACGTCGTAATGCAATTTCAATGACAAATCTATTTTTCAAAAACATTATGTTGGGCAATGCTTTATATGAACAATTACGGGAAATTTAGCAGCGGATATGGTTGATAACTCATTCACATAAAATTTTTCTGACAATTAAATACAAAATCAGAAAATGTTTTGGACATCTACTGGAAAGCCCTTGATGCACACAGTACTAGCCTATCCTGGCATACCACTAGAAGAAAAGAGGGCGTGGTTTTTTGGCCTTTATGACAAGTGACGTAATGCAGTACTTACTGTACAATATTTAGTGATTCAGAAATAATGCACATAGCTCAAGCTTTCACAGGCAATGCCCTTTCAACCTTATGTGTTCAGCGATAAAAACTTGAGAAGATAACAGATCAGCAATTCAAGTCTATCAGATTCTCATTCTCATGAATCCATGGCTCATTGAATTTATTTATTTACTTGTCAAGTGTACAATATTAAACTCGACAAATCTAATCAGGAATACGCCCACTTCATTGAGTGTTCTTCTGCTACGTTTGGTTGGCCATCGGAGTTTACTTGACGCTTGTTCCATCACGAAAACGATTGGGCGGGGGCAGGTGTACTATGAATTTAACATTTGTTTTTGTCCTAGTTCTTCCTCAAATAGTAGCTCATCTACACCTTAGTTCACACGAAAACTATCTCTTGGGTTTAACAACATCTTTTCTTTTCAAATTAGGGCAACACGTACACATTGACATGCAAAAATGAGGAGGTGTGTCTCACTCTTGGTTTTACCTTGACATCGCTTTCCAACAACCGACGGTTTATTTATGGTTGTCTTGCAACCTGCGACTCCCCAAGGTCGATTTACAAAGACTATTCCGACATGTATCTCTATTCTTGGAAACTGCGATCGTACCATGTTTTTTCGAATTCTTTTACGTTTTCTTTAACTTAAAGAAATTTTAAAAAATTGACTGGATAATTGTTGGTTTTGCAAGTCCAGGCAAATGATCCCTCAATGCGTTTCTTTTGCTTTTTTTAAGGAAAGATTTTGAATTAGTCGGTCATACGTTGTGTGGTCTAACATACTGTGACGTAACATACTTTTGCATCACAGATGTCTCGATAAAATAACTTAGCCGAAGCATTACTTGTATTGTGAATTACAGTTAAACCTTTTAATATGAAATTTTTTCTGTTTTTTGGATATAAAAATTTAAGTCATTGAATAATACAGAAGAACACATGCACCCTAACAGGCTTTAATGAGTAAAAATGTGCAGCGTTGATTTCAAGTACAGTATCATTGCTACCACACGACACATCAATAATCAAAACCATATTGAGAATCCCAATATCAGGAGCAAGAGTAGGATATAAGGACCTTCAAGCAAGAATACAACGAAACAGTAGACGAGCAGAAATGCGGTCATAATCCAAATGACCAAAAATTCCAACATGTTGTTTATTATCTCGACAATGGGAGGCATCCTCCGGGCGACGTTGGGAATCACAAGAATTTCAATAGGCCCGATCATTTCCAGATTTTGCTTGCATTAAATCCAAGCAACAATTGATCTGTGAAACACGTCACCTTTTTTTTTTTTTACCTTAAATGGCTAAATCGAGTTCAACTGCTGTTTTTTTTTGAAGGCCTTCATATGCACAGAAATGTTTTATAGAAACGTACAACTTGGCTTAACCTTTATGCAATAACAAATAAATGTCATTTACCAGTTTAAGCTCTTGGGACGTTTGCTCGGGCAGGTGCTTTCAGTTGACACTCGTTGTTTCTTCAACCGTTTGACGACTAGTTCGCATCTTGAGGAACTGGGATCGACGTTGATCAATAGGTTGTATATGACCACTATTTTCTTCGAATTAAGTCGTGCTATTGTAATGACCTTCGCGAAACAAACGTCTCACATCAACAGAGAGAAACAGGATCTGTTCTTTTTTGTGTGTGTGTGTATGGCAGGGTTTTAATCCACGTCGTTGTTTTTGCTCTTCGCTATTTTCTGGCAGTGTATTCACAAAATCCTTGAAGCGCATGGATTTCCAAGAAATTTCTGGCACTAGCAAACGATCTATAGAAAAACTAAATATGACATATGGGTAAAAAAGCAACTAAACGTTGCTGACATATTTCACAAGTGAAAAGAGCAGGTTTGCATAACAAAGGTGTGTGACTACTATGATGATTGTTGACTATGACGTCATCAGATCATCGTCAGCAGGATAGTACTCTTGAAGATGTCGTCGGTTGTAACATGGTGGCAAAATAGAAACGAACAAAAGTGGAAGCATGAAAAAAACAAACTATGGGTGTTACAGTGAAAGCTCTCCGGATGTTTCGAGCCCACCGATACTACTTCCGCTCTGAGATTTGTTGTCCTCTTCCCCATGATGTCCGGCCTGACGACTCTGCGAATTGGGATCCTCGCGGATGGAAAGCCTCGTTTTCATGTAGTGCGATAATGGTGGTATGTGTTTACGTGGCAGGATAAACGTTGACAGATTGAACAAGTCCAAAAACACCTTGTAACGATCACTGCGAACATGTTGCAATGCCGTTAGCAGAATATAAGGGCGAATCGATGTGAATTGCACTCACCTTAAAGTTGATCGTAGGTATTGATAGCCACTTGAGCCACCGGTTCCAATGCGCTGTGATCCAATCATTCGCTGTACCAGCATAACGTGATTATCTAAAATAAGGGAATCATTTTCAAATGCAGATCGACGAAGATGTGTTTTATGACAAGCTTACAACGCCATTTAGTAATTAGCGAATCGATGTCCATTAGGAGACTCAAAAGCTGATGGGGCTGATTGAAACGCGGTTCGTCGCGATAGAATGTGATCATAATGGCTCCCTAAAATATATTATTTTAAATCAATTAATTAACTTCTACGAATGTATAAACTCAGTGCAGCTCGTACCTGTAAGGCCTTGTGGCTGAAACGCCTCTCTCCGCGTGCAACCAGAGCGTTGTGGATGTCCACATCAAAAATGGAATCGAAAATTTCTTTTTTCTTTTGACATTCGGATAGCAAATGGACTTTCAACGCTTCGTCCTTTGTTGCCTGTGTCGCGATCAGAGACAAACAAAAAAATTAATATTCGTTGATTGACATTTTTGAGATGAAAAATGTTTCAAACCTCTGCTTCGTTTTGTTGCTCCTGTATCAGAGCGTCGACAGCTTCATGATATTGCGACCAAAAATTGCTAGGATGTTCCTCATCCAAGCCAGGTGTCCTCTCCAGCCATCGTTGAACCAATTCACAAAGTGATGGCTCCTCCTCTGATCGCTGGAGTTCCACCACGGCGGCGGGATCATTGCCAAACACTTTGATGTAGTTGGATTGGTTGTAGCGCACTCGGTGTTCCTATAATATCGGCATTTTTTAAAAACATGTACAAAGAACAAATCGATGGCAATTTTACCTGTCGAATTCCTAATTTGTTTTCCAGCAACCGAAATTGAAGACTTTGGAATCCTGAACTAGGCGTCAGATATTCGCGGAATTCCATAAAATCGAGAGGAGTCATAGTTTCGAGAATCATAACTTGATCTCTCAACAACTTTATCCCCCAAGCAATTAAAAAGAATCAATAAATCTTTTTAAAAAGGTATTGTTCCCAAAAATGGAACATTGATTAAACTCACCTTCCAAATGAGAGCGATGCGATTCATCCTCTTGAGGACTTCCAACATTTTTCGTTCCTCTATTTCCTATTGAGTTGACCTTCAATTAGAGCTTGTGTTGAATATGCTAAAACAACTGAAAAAAATGTACCTGGGTAGAGAACATTTCACGAACTGAATCCAATTCGTAGAGGATCTGCTTAAACCACAACTCGTATGCTGTTGAATAATTTCTTTATCTTTAGCTGAAACAAATAGGAGATATAATGAAGAACACGAGTTACCTTGATGAGTGACGATGAAGAGATGCTCGTCGTGCACGGTTTCACTGCCAAGTTGTTCGCTCATCAACCTCTGGCCGTCCAAAATTTTGTCCAGCTGCATCGATCGCAAATTAGGAACAACTTTTATAGGCGTCTTTTAATGAATGGCTTACCTGTAAGTACTCGCCGTACATCATGCCAGTTGAATGATCGGCCATATTGATTCCATCCTGAGCATCACTTGATCTTTCTCACGTGAAACGTAAAACGCCAAAAGCCGGTGCAAAGATTAGTTCAAAGAAATCATTGATTTTTTTTTTGTTTTTGGCGCGCCATAGAGTACAGGTTTTAAGCAAACTGTGGGGGGGGGGGGGGGGGGGGGGGTAATTGAAGAAAATGTTCACCTGAATCCATTGTTCATGGGACATCCACCGCCACTCATCTTCGTTAATTGTTGGCAGATTGAAAACAATGTTTAACAGATGAACGAAAGTGTTGCAGTAGGAGAGCGCGCGAATTTCAAGAAGGAACGAAGCACTGCGCGCAAAGGACTGACGTGGTCGACACCGATCAGCTCCGCTCTTTATATAAGGGCTCTCCTGTTCGTGGCACCTCCTGTTCTCATGTCTGGGGGGAGCTGTGGAAAAAAAGGGGGAGGTGGTTTTGGGTGGAGGGTTTTCAATATAGCAATACAGACATGCATGTGTTGCGCACGTCATGTCTTTCTTGCTGGCAAAAAATGCGAATGTCAGACGAACCATTTTCATAAGTCGAATCGTTGATTAAAAATTTTTTTTTTTTTGAGTGCTTATTAATTAACCTTGCGTTCGTAGTGTAAGGCTTTTGATGTCTGAAAATAAGCCACTTGTTCGTTGACTGTTGGCTCCATGAAATCAGGGCCCGGTTCGTTGGGTAAAACGGCTTAGGCGGAGTACCTGCCGATAGAAGAGCTCCGCTACCTGCTATCAGCCAAAAACCGGTATTCGTTAAAAATAAATTGATGGCGTTGTTTCTCTTTTTGCGATTGCATCACTTCTGAAGTCGATTTCGTCATGCTTCATTTGTTTATGTTTGGTAGGATGCCGCTGGCGTCCGACATCAAGAACGGTTAGAGTATAACATTACCGACCAACAAAAATCGTGATTCCTGAAGTCTGAATTTTTCAAAACAAATGCCAAATTGTAATTGAGGTGATCACGTGATCGTGGCGTGGTGCATCGAACAGTTTTAAATCTCCGTATCCAACTGTCAACGATTTGCGTTCACCGTACGAAAGACAGCAGCAAAATCCTCTGGAAAGCCAAATTCCATTGTTTCTTAGACTTCTGTGTTCGACATGAACAGAGACGATTCACTCTGGGCCTGCGTGACGACATAATACAATCACGTGAGCGTCCTATTCATTTCTTTTGATAGCAACCTGCTGGTAAAAACAATCTGCCAGCAAAACAACCTGTCCCAGGCTTCACGGATTGCCATTAATACACGACACGTAGACGGAAACGGTCAGACAGTATAGGGTGGACATAACGATCTCTTTTTTTTTTCAGTATCTGTGTGGTGTGTGTAAAAGTGTTATTTTAGCATATCGACAATCCCTCCCCCCCCCTTCCCCCTATTTTTCGTCTAGAAACACTAGTAAGAGTTCCATGTTTGTAGCTATACTTGCATCGCTAACATAAAACAACACACGGATAGTAATTATATCTTTTTTTAAAATTTTTTTTTTCAGACAGTGCGGTCGTAAGTCTTCCGCTGCAGGTTTCTACCGTAGCAGCTTAAACCAGAAAATGATAGCTCCCGTTATTCCTCCGTCTTAAACGTGCATTGACGACCGCGTGCTTCTTTTTTTCTTTCTTTCTGAAATCTACGCTGCGTGACATCTAACGTCTAGTGTCTGTTCAAATGAGAATGGTCTCGTTTCCCATCCCAGATTTAATTTTTTTTCGGCATTTGTTTTGGCACCATGTTCGGAGAAAGAAATGTTTGCAAGTTGGGACAAAATGGGTTAGGCTGGAACAAATAGTCGGCTCAAAGACTTTCTCAACATGTTCGAAAATATCCGTGTCATCGGGTCCAAAGGCTCGACGGAGATTAATGAGCATGAAGAACCGGCCGTCCGTATCGGTCTACAAAAACAACGATGGCTACGTATATAACAAATCAAGTCGAATAGGTCAACTCCGTCGTGCAGTCCATAAATGAATTCGACAAGCCCTTGCATAAATATTTGGATTAAACCTAGCGGGGGAAACGGCGTACTCGTGAAACGTCGTTGCCCAAAACGATTTCAGACTTGAAAAAAAAAGAAAAAGATAAAAACGAAATGGAGAGACAAGCCCTCGTGAAATCTACGTCGCCATTGGTTGGCCGGAGACGTGCCATCCGGCCATGCCTTCGGGATCCCGACTCGTCCCAAATTTATTCTATTTTAAAGCAATAGTTGCCACATAATCTGATATTTTTGTATAGATAAAAAAAAATGAAATACTATCTGGACATGGAACTTTCGTATTTAAATGATATTTTCCGCCACCTATCGAGTTGATCATGATGGTGAAACATTTCCATCTGTTTTTTTTTTTTGCTGCGAAATCTGTTACTTGTTAGTCTGTTTGTTCCGGGAGGGATTTGTATACAAAAAACATACAAACGAGAGCGAAAACATTCTTTCGCCACAAGAAGAAGAAAAGGTTATCTTGTTAAACACGAGTTTCCAAATCGTCTACACGCGCCGTTGCCCACCCTCACTTCGAAACATGCAAAACAGGTTAAATATTTTTGGTTCTTCGTTATCGTAGCTATCGCATTCGGCTTCTTACTGGCGCATATGACGATGTTAGGAAAATATCGAATCAGCTCGATTGATACGATCAAAGTTCATGTTTACAGATGGCAAAAGCGGCTGATAAAAACTCTCGTTGGGTTTCCATCCGGTGGTTTTTTAAGTATCTCCAATGAAAAAAATGTTCCATAACAAGCCGGTAGAATATTAATGCACGTTATACTACGCTACGTAGGTTGTAAAGACAATCCACCCTCAAGGATATCGAACGAAAAGACCAGTGAGTAATTGCTGTGATTCCCATTTTGAGTTGATTCCATGTTGGACTAGACGGCGCCATAGTTTTGGCTGGAATTTTCTGTGTTATGATTCGAATTCCTTTTTCGTCATTAGGTGGCCAACAGACTGTTATTTATCGCTGCAAGTGAAACGATGTTTTCCGTGAATCCCATTCTTTTTGAAAGACCGAGAAATGAATGCGAAACAACGCAGTTGGTAATAGTTTTACATCTTTGGCATATGTAAACATAATGCTTGTGGTAGAAAGGTCATCGCGTTATCTCCATATTCTTTCGTTTTCTCTTGCCTTATGAAGAGGGGATTGTGATGTGTTCTACCAACTAGACTATCGCGCAATAGTTGTCTGAATATTCGCGCAAACAACCAAGACATTTCGTTTTTTTTTAAGGACTACTATTATGTCAATAAGACGGACACGTCTTAAACGTTTCTGAGATTTCGTTGAGCTCCTGGGAGATGTGATTTAATGATCCACTTAGCATTCGAATTAGCCTATTGGATTTCCATGCCTAATTTTGCTAATATCTAGCGCATGAAAAAAAAATCATGTTTTTGGTTTTTAAATGTCCTTGTTTGGGAGCAAGACCTTTTTCTCACTTGTACGTGTCTCATAGTTACGTTCACATTCGCTATATATCGTGAAAGGGTTTCTCTTTATATAAAAAAGAAAGGCAAACCCTACACGTTCAAGTCACACAGCGATGTCTACGTTTCCTACGTGTGGCGGATGAAGTAGTTCGTATCAGAAGAGGGGAAGTAATAACGCTTCCATCGCACACTTTGACAACTGCTTAAGGCTTCCTTTTATTTTTCCTCCCCGCTTTCTTTAGAATCTTCAAGGTGTATCATGTACTTTTCCTCTCTTGTTTTTATGTTGCGGGGGTATGTACATTAGAATATCATTACGCCGAAGAGGGCGAGGAAATAAAAACACAGTCCCATTATGACGTGGCATTCGAAATCATTTGACTAATTTTGTGTTTTTCTTTACGGGGTAAGGCAACGATACAATATACCATAGAACAACCGAATGCGTGTGTCAACATTTCAATATGGGTCCAACGGCTTATAGCGATTGGTATGTGCAAAAGGTCTCAGACATAAGCTATGTTCGTTTTCGTTAACCCAAACGGATTTAACCCCTTTTTTTCAAGTAAGTGGATTACGCTTAGTCCTGCCATTTTGTGCTCTGTTTGGTGGCAAAGCCAGCCCTCTATTCATATTACGTTGAAGTATGCCGTGCTGGCAAATGGTTCGACCACAATATAGTCCCTCAGCAACTGACTTGCACGTGTTTACATGTGTGCAGAACAGCACAAACGTTAAACGGCAAGACAAAGTATTTTTCACTGCTAAATTCCTGAAGAGCCAGATTCATTTAGATAAGAAAACATTCCCAAGCGGAGTAAATAGAACCACTGTTTTCGTGACTGTATAAAATGAGGTCATTTGCTTGTTAGTTTCTTATGGTAGGTTGAAGATCAAGATGGTTTTCAACCCATATGAAACTCGAGAATTCGATAGTTCACCTTTATCTTTCGATTGCACTGCGATGTGTTGCTATCTAATGACAAGCAGCCGATACAGTGGAACAGGTACAAATGTTAATTTTACCTCTTTTTTTTTGCCTTTCATACCAGCCGTGATTGTAGAATGAGTTCCCAAAATCCCCGCCAATTGCGTTCCAGTGTAAATTGAAAGTGGAGTAGCTTTCTACTATCAGCCGTACGAGTAAAACGCAACATTTTTAAAAAGCTTTACAGACTTTTAAACAAAGTGGGTTACATAACCAAATGGGTCTTACATTTCCAGATAGAAAGAAGATTTGGGAAGGGAGGGGAGAAATTAGATCTCGTTTAAGTATTTTTTTTTAAATACTCAACTTGTTAAAAAGAGGAGGAAACTTGAATATCATGGCTTGGAATGGCTTCCTTTTTTTTTTGCAACCATGTGCTATCGATCTATCTTTTGATTTCAAGTTGAACGTGCATACATATAGAGAACCACAGAAAGCTAAAATGGAAAAACCAAGAAGATTCGTCTGAGTATTTGTGGTTTAATTGCCCTATGTTAGGTAATATACGAAATCGAATTGCATGATCAAAATAAAATGCTTGAAGCTGAATCACGTCCTGTTATCCATTAAGCATATGGAACCAGAACATCAATGATCTCAAAACGAGTAGAATTGAAAAAAAGAAAACGAAAAAGCGTTTGAACACTGGGGCAACCGTATGAGTGGATTAGCTACATGAAATTTTTTTTTTTTTTTTCTTTTTTTGCAAGCCACTTCCTTAATGAAACTATGAAATCTGGTTTTACATAAGACGTTGATGACCATTCGGATATAAGGTGTACATGTTTTTTTGTTTTTTTTTGAAACGCCGGCTAAAGAGCCCAATGGCCCAACTAACAGTGGGGGCAAAAAATAAAAATATTTGTAGGCACAGAAGATGGTTAGAGAAACGACCAGTTGAAAAAATAAAAGGTTAACATTCAAGCGTATCCTGTAGGAGGGTATAAATGCTTTCCACCTTTGAAACAAGGATACGGGGAGAAAAATAGAGGTATACTATTAGTGGATCCGAGAGATTATAGGCGGGAGCGGGATGAACAGCGCGAAAATTTCAAATGCGCATTAGAGGGTTACGAGCAGGAAAAGAAGAAGATATTGTTTTGTTTTTGTTTTTTTTGACAATGATTCTTTAAAAATTAGCTCCATCTCCGCGAATGTTCACGAGGGGTTCGGCCGGCTCGTCCATGTCTGGCATCAACACTTTATCGATGACGTGGATGACGCCATTCGTGTTCATCAAATCAGTTTTGATGACTGAGGCTTCTCTTACCTGTAAGAATCGTATCGATTTTCAATTTATGCAACAAACTTTCAGTGATTTGAATCACTGTTTTTTTTTAAATCGTAATACTTTGAGAGTGGTTTCAATTCGGCGAACATCCAGCGTTCCAAACAACGAAGGCAACTTGTAGATCAGATTGGGCTTGAAGGAGTCGGAATTGAACAGTCCCGGGACGACGTGATTAGCCACGATCTTGCATCAGTTCAAAGATTTAAAAAAAAACGAGATTAAAACAGACAGCGCCATCTTTTAGTGCTTTCCCCTTATAAAACGAAACAACAATAAAAGAAAAGCAGTTTGAACTGACCTTTTTCAAAAAGGAGCGATTCTTCAAAGCCTCCTCGATCACTGTCGCACCCAATTCTTCGAACGCGGCATCGGTCGGCACGAAAAATGTGGACGAAATGCCACCGGCGGATAGATCGAGAGCGTCGCTGCCCGTCATCACCAACTCCATGGCTTGGAGGAATGTCCTTGTGCATCCCGTAAGATAATTAGATCAATCGTTTAACCAGCGAAAGGTGTTAAAAATTTACTTGAAGTTGCCCTCGCGTCGGAGCAGATCGCCAGCTGAAATGTTGGCTGGAATCATGACACGATTGATGATGTGAATGACACCATTCTGGCCTTCCATATCGGCTTTCTCAACGACAGCGCATTCGACTCCAATCGCTTTGCGGTAAACGCTCAAGCGCAGCGGGTTTTCTTCGTCCAGAGACATGACGATCTACACATATAGGCATGAACCCAATATTTCTCTCTCTATAAAGTCTTGATTTTTGCCAACGAGTAGATCTAGAAAAGATAGATTGGTCAAAAGACGAAAGGAAATACCTCGCTGTCTTTGATTTTGTTGGTCAGCAACCTGCCCTGCGTAGCGTGGTAGAGGATGGCCGCCTGGGCTTTCTCCTGGCTCGAACGCATGTCTTGCAAAACTGCTTCTGGCAGCGCTGTTAGAATCGGACGTTGATGAATAGAAATTGTTAAATATAAAAAGAAAAAAAAAAGAGGTACAGTAAAAAGCCGCTTCGGACGGGATGAAGATGGTGTAGGCACCGAATTTGGAGAAAGCTTCTTCCACTCCACCGATTTTGACGAGTTCCATGAAAGTGGTGAGCCTCTCGGATTCAGCCAGTTCAAGAAGATTTTTAGCTGTGATTTTGGATTTTAGGAAATGAATTGCTTATTAATTGAAAATGAATGCAACCAAACCTCGGTTGGGTAGGAGGACGTCGTCGAGCATGTGAACTAATCCGTTGGAACCGAGAACGAAGTCATTTCGCAAACGAGACCCTTCGACGCTGACACCTTGCGAATCGCACTCCAGACGCAGCCGGTTTCCAGCAAACGTCCGCATACTGTGGTCGTCAATGATTGCCGGAGCGCACAGCGGGTGCACCAGCACGTGGTTCTGCAACAGAGCTTATAAAAGAAAACAATGAAGGGCTTAAAAGCCGTCAACAACGTCCAACAATAAATATAGATAGGCTATTATTCTTTCGACAGTTAATATAATGAATCAATCAACTGTTCCATGGCATCTTCCGCGATGTAATTTATGCTAGTCCGTTCGTTAGACGGCTGGGAAATGAATTGTAAGTTATGGAGATGGATGCAATCATAAAAACAAAGCTGCTGATATGAACGATACCCAATCGAGCTTCTTTGTCCTTCAGAATAGCATCAAGACGAGAAGCTGGGATTTTTTGGAAGGCCTCGTCTGAAGGTGCCAGGATCGTGATGGCCGCATTGCCGGCCGAGCGCAATTTGTTGAAGAAAGCTGATTCTTCCATAGCTTTGGCTAACACTGAAAATCGACCATCCTAAACAATGAATGGAGATGACAATTCGATTACACAATTATTGTAGCCTTGGTCTTTTCCCTTTTGCATTACCGAAGTTACAATCTCCGAAACATCTCGGCTCATAACTGCACCAGGATCAAGTAGACTGTCGATCACGTGAACGACGCCATTGGTGGCTTCTTGATCCTTTCGCACGATCGTGCGGCAGTTGACAGTCAGCATCTACAGACGCGTTCATAAATAAAAGAAAAACTAGTGAGTCTTATTTGTTCACCCAATTCTTTCAAAAAATCCTTTTTAATTTATTAGTTGCATTTTTTTTTCTTTCAATGCGGTTTACTCACGCCACTGGAATATTTGTTAATGCGTAGACGATTGCCATTGTACAGAGTCGGGATGGTCAGATCAGCTTGGAAAGTATCGGACGTAATTTTGCGATCGGAAATGTGGTAACGTAGGATCGGGTTTTCAATATTCCCGCGGAACGAGTCAACGCGAGCGCGCAATTCGCGCGGAATATTAGCGAAGGCTTCGTTCGTCGGCGCGAACAACGTAAACGCCTGGATTTTTATTGATTTATAAAGAAAGATAAGTCGACAAATAAATGAAACGTGATAGACGTTTCATACCCCATCGCGTGCCCATTCTTTTTGTAGACCGGATTCCTCAACATAGCGAACGAAATCTGTAGCGCCCAACTCACGTGCCGTTTCCAAGATGTTCTTCAATGGCTTCACTGTCAATAACATTTCGTTAGTTAAGCTTCTTTTACATTTGGCATCGTGAATTTATTTTTTTTTTTTTCAGATGAATGAATGCGTAGACACATTTTTTTTTCGTACCTCCTGCACAACCGTCCTGTCCGGGAACGCGATGAAATCCTTCGCAACACTCAAATCGAAGTATTCTGCAAAGTTATGAATCTTGTTACTACGTCAATCATTTCAAATGCATTTAATGGCGTTATATCCACGCTCGCGCTGAATATCGTCCTGAAAAATTGGAACTAGACGAGCAGATCGAGACACTCAGACACAGACATAATAACAAGAGCAGAAAATAATTTTTGAAAATAAAAAAAGCAAATTTAAAAAAAAATTAAACCAAACAAAACAAATCGAACGAAAAAAAAAAAGAGTAAGGGTTAACGAAAATTTCGGCCACCGAAATTTTGACGACAACACGAACATTATGAGAGCATTGAACGCCGCGAAGTAATCAGATCTACATATTATAAACAATCGAATGATAACCCTCAACCCAACCGAATGGCAACCGACGAGGTTGCGTTCGCCTATTTCTTAAGCTCCTTTCATCAGCATTTGTGGTTGCCGGACGGATCGCATCTCGAAATGGTGTACATAAAGCTGCGTTAATGGAACGAGAGTTACACGAAGACCCAATAAAAAGGAAAACATATAAACGCGCAACGCATACATACATTAAAAAAAAAAAAAAAAAGAGAGAGAAAATTTGACATAGATATACGACTATGTACACAAAGTGGGATAGTATATGCGTGAGTGAAGACTGAAAGAGCGAAGACGGGCAATGACGACGGGATGAACGAAAAGAGAACATAGAGGGAAAAAAAAAGAAGGGGATTGACTTACGTTTTCTGACCACAGATCTTGCGCGGCAGATAGTATTTACACTCGGTCCAGATTTTCCATTTGGTCCCAGGCACTTCTTCTACCACGCAGGCGTTCGGTCTAAAAAAGAAAAGAAAAAAAAAAGAGCAAAACATAAAGATTTGTTTTGTTCGTGTTATCTTTGAAAGAAACGAAAGCAAAGCGTGTTGTTCAGCACCTTGCGCCAATTTTTTTTTTCCCGAGTTAATGTATTTTCATTTTCTGTCGAGTGAAAGACGTAGAAACTCTGGCATCGTCATTGTTATTTTTGCGACGCAGCAACATTTGACAAAAACGGGAGGCGGGCGCTAACGATTCGGGCAGATTGTCTGTATTTTAATTCTAATGAACTGCGTGGAGCTCGGTCGCTCCACACGCACTACTCACGATTTACACGAGGCTATTTGATATCCATGAATATGGAAATCTAGGCAGTCCCCCTCCCCCTCGTCTAAAAACAAGGAAAGACGCGTCATTTTGAAGGTACGGAAAAAGAGACGAATAACCCATTTGATATTTGCGACGGAGATGGATGGCCAATGATATGGAAATGAATATTTCCGTACATGGTAGCAAGTGCGCGCCCAACGCTTTCAAATTCTTCTTATCTTTTCTTTTTTCCTACAAGACACGCGAACAGCAGCATCACCCATCTTAGATGAAGAAGTGGGGGGGGGGGGGTCTATATAGTAATAACAACACTGTACATGGCTATCTTGACGAGTTGGCCTGGCCACCTCGTCGCACGAACAAGATGAACCTAACAACACGGAACACGGGCGTTTCCCGGTGCTGTTACACCATATAAGCTGAATGGGGCAAAATAGAAGATTAACGTTAGTAAAACTCATTTGATATGTTGCTGACCCACAAGAGACGAGACTTGACCGACTTTGGCGGATGTCAAACCCTGCCATTTTATCTCGGGAAATCTCGCAAACAGCCGAACAAAATCCTTTTGTGATTTTGGCTTTTGAATGCGGCGATAATTATTCCGCTCGCCAGTGCATTGTCCTGCAGAAAAAAAACGGTCACCGGAAAACGTGTGACCAAATACGGTGCGAGTCCTGAGTCATTTACTTGCGAATCCATAGGGGAGAGGTGGGCATTTCCAAGTTCGGATACGGACGTTTTCACGCGTTTACAACCAGACGAAGGAAACGAAAGCAAATGATCTTACCCTTGTTGGCGGGCGAATCGTATGTGCCACGCAGGCAACTTGGACTTGTTGACACCATCTACCGTGGACCAGGAAGCACAGCAAACTAGCACGACAATCAACAGAGAGTAAGCTTTCATCGTTCAGTTGTTTTCGATGTTATTTTGGTTTCCAAGTTGTAGCCGGTCAACCGTGGGTACCCTATTTTCCACGTCACGACAAGGTGTGTTTCCTCCCCCTCCTTTGCTCTTTTTTTTTCCTTTTTTTTTTTAAAATAAACAAGAAAAAGACGCAACAGTGGGTTGAACACAGTTGTCACGATGCAAACAAGATCGGGACCGAACAATGCTGATCATGCAGCAGTTGACCTGACGCCACAACTTCGACTGGCGAGGTACTGTTCTCCTACCACAGTTTGGTGCTGTACAGTGCATCTTGGACGTGGGAGGTAGGGCCTCTTTCGCTTGCGTGAGCGTGAGTGGACACATCAAGACTTGTCCCGCCTCGTTCGCGCGGTCGCCTTTTCTCGTCCTTTGAGCAAGCCGCCTCCGAATTAAAAACTTTAAATCAACATCACTTGCTATGCCATAATGGCCGCCTCGTCCAACTTGTTTTTATTTTTTAAACATTCGATTTTTTTTAAACAGACTGCAAAGGCATAGAATCTTTGTCGTACATTCATTTAGTCGTGAAATTCGCATGGGGTCAACGACTTTCATCGCTACGTTAATATTCACGTTTAACACAGTCTCGGCATACGACCGAGTGAAATGGTTTCAATGTTTTTGAAAAGCAGTTTTATACTCTCCTGTGAACAGGTAGAATTTCCGACATAAGAAAAGCAAAGTGAAAGGATGAGTGTTGCCTTCCTTGTTCATAAAAAGCATACAATAATTGTAATATTAATAAATAAGATTTGTAGTGAACGATAAATCCCTTTCTTCGTAATTCGTGCTCTTAATGTAACCCCAATTTCAATAAGTCAACATTCACAATTCAAACCTTTGAAATGTAAATGACATTTAATCTATTAGCAGATACAAAACAAAATACAGACTGACAATGAAAATTTTGTCATTTATTTTCCTCTTTTGAAGTGGAGATGGGGTGAGGTGTTCCAATAAACAGTGGAAATGATGAGGCAAGCCCTACATGCTTCCTAGTAGACATGCACCATCCCATAGATAAACCTAAGAAAAGTTTAGTTAAGGAATTTCCTGAAAAACAATTTATATTATATCAATGATAAGAAAAAAAATTTGGTAGTTCAAAAAGGATACGTCCAGAAAAGAACATATGTCTGAAAAAAGAAAAACAATGAGGAATAAATTTTACATATTTGAAAATCTAAAACAAAACATTACAATTAAGCCACCACTCAGTCCACTAGACAACAATGAACTTCTGCTAGTGAAATATTTTTGCCAATGTGGTCCTGCTTTTAGTAACAGAAGAAGCTAAAATATGGAAAACTGATAAGTCATTTTTCATATGAAATTCAGTATTTAGTTTTCTACGTACCCATATTGCAACAGCACAAAATATGTAGAACACAAAGCCATAAAGACTAGTCAAGCCCAAAATTCCAGCAGCAGCTCCTCCAAGAGCAGCTAAAAAATTGTTTTGTTGTATTACCAACTGTTTAGAGATCAATATGAAGGAGTAGCATTTACCCATTGATGTTCGACAGTATTCAACTACCATTGCATTATTTCTAATTGCACCTTCACTGAAAGCTAATACCTCTGAAATAAAAAACAAAAACAAAGAATAAGAAAACCCTTCTTACATTACATCCATTATTATAACATAACTAAAAATATTCTGTGGTGGTGAAGGAGAACGAGACTTTGAAACAGCTCATTAAGATAATTCGTTGCGGAAATTTAACATTTCTTTACCTCCATTATTTTTTTCTACTGGTCGAGTTTTACTCTTGGAAGCCATAATGAAATAGGTTTATTATCCGAAATGAATAAACTTTTGCTTTCAAACTCGTGTGTTTGTTTCACCACGGTTTTACTGCACAAACTGCACCGGTACAGCTAAGCTGTCTGCAATTTGCACCAACGATTATGTCAAAATCAAAGTCCATTCCAGGGCTCGCCCCGTATCAATCGGGTAGCTTTTTTACCGATCGGGGGCGTTTTGGTTTTCAAGGCGAGGCTGCTGAAGGTGCGGGGTGTTTGATTTCCCCGCGTGCCCCGTGTGGCTTAAATCGGGTTGCCTAATGCAATCGATTGCTTACTTGAGCAGAATCGATCACCTGGCTGACCTATCAATAGTCGATTTTACCGGTAGGTCTTTTTCTATAGTGTGGTGAATGGCGCCGTTTGTTGGTCATTTTCGAAGATGGTACTGAAGCGCCTAAGCTGATCCAGGAAGTTAGCCCCGCTCCGCCCGCACCGCTGAATAGGTAATTATGCTTCAGAAAAAACTGAGTACTGAAAATTATTGTATTCAATTTAACAATAGCAAATTTTATAAGCGAAATTTTAATAATCAATAACGTCATAACAACCAATACAAATTACTTAAACAGAAATCGGTAGGCGTTAACAAGAGCTTTCGATTTTTGTAAAAATTTTGGGGAAATATTAAAACGGAAAAAAATAATAGAACAATAAAAGATTTTTTCTTATATCGACAAGGATTAGTGATGCGCTAGAGGCTAAAGCTATACAGTATCTCTGTGAGCTATAACGCCTATCGATAACAGTGCTAAACAGTAACAAAAGTACCAAGCAAAGATTAAAACGTGGAATTTTTAAACTTTCAAGTTCCTTTACTTTATTCAATTACTTATTCGATTTTTCGTTCCATTTTATATGTTTGAATAAAACATAAAAATAGAATAAAGCTTATAATTATTTTAAAATACAAAAGAAGAATAAACGAATAAAAATTTAGTCGAACTGTTATTCAAAATAAATTTTTACGTGATGACAATAAATATAAATAAATAATATATCTTCGGAAGGACACTGCCGTAAGCTATTAGGTGCTGCTTTGCAAAAGTTACGTTTGAGGAATATAAAAATCTCCTTCAACTTTTTGACGCTAGAGGTCCACAAAGTTTTCAGTGCAATGGGGGTGAACTGGATTAATTACAAACACCTTGGATGTTGAATTGGAAATCTGGGTGGATTTGGAAGCACTTGAAGTGCAATTATTAAACAAAAACAAAATACTACTTCGAGTTTTCCACTAATTAATCAACTACCGCTATTCTTACTTTCTTTTTGTTTTGTCATCAACATTCTGGATTCATCTGAAGTTTACAGAAATTCTTATTAGCAGCAGGTATCTTAAGATTCTTTCAAGATACCTCTTCTTCCAGGTATGGCCACTCGAAACAAAGGCGAGTTGTGTCATCTTCATTGGACAGACCATGAATCACTTCTTCGAGGAGTCTGCAACAATCTCTTAACCACAGAAAAGTTTGCTGATGTCACGTTATTTTGTGATGGTGTTGGCATTAAGTGCCATAAATTCATGTTGTCTGCTTGCAGCCCATACTTTGATCAGATATTTTCTGAATCACCCTGTTCACATCCCATTATTATTCTAAGAGATGTATGTTATTGGCAAATGCAAGCCTTGTTGCATTTCATTTACAAAGGAGAGCTAAACACTGATGAAGCTAAACTTGCTAGTTTAGTGGAACTGGCCCAATCACTGCAAATAAAAGGCATAGGTGAATTCAGAACAACTTCATATGAAGTGAACACTGCTACAGCAGAAGAAAGACAGAAAAGAAGATCATCAGTTTCAAGTGAAGTAACAAATCACACAGAAAACATAAAAAGTTACCTGTCAGTAGAAGACCATACCAATACGTTATCTGGCAGATTAAATGCTTTACCTAAAGAAAGCAGTGAACTTCTTGAAAATTCACTCTCAGTTCAGCTTGATGCATCTGACTTCAGTTTACAAGAGACAGGTATCTTGGCTTTCTTATCCATGCTGTAAACCTGTAAAAAGATTTTTCAAGGGCTTTGCCTGGACCTTTTTAGAAGTTGAATACAATTTCGAATCTGACCCTCTTGGAGACAATCAACCTATGACGACGGCCATGCACGAGCCCATCTTGGAATATCCAGAAGAATCAAGTACGGATCCCGCCCCGCAGAAAAAACGCTGTCTCCCCTCTAACTATGTTAGCATATCTGTTATTTTTAAAAAAATGTATTTAAGGGGTAATCAGTTATCAATAGGTTACTGATAGCGACGCCGATGCGACTAGTGATGTTTCGGTTCCGGTAACTGCTACTGCAGCCTACAAGCGTTACACCGATGCACAACTCTCCTCTGCCATCCAAGCAGTAGTTGAGGAAGGAATGAAACAAGTTGATGCGTGCATCAAATACGGGATCCCATTTACTACACTTGCTCGCAAACTGAGCGTTTATCGAACAGGTGGTGGCTGCTTGCGTCCTGCTACGTCAAAAAAGAAGAGAAGTTCTTGTTCATCAAATGTTTGTTATTGGCATTGACCAGTTATATTTGCAGAAGCCTAATTTGTTTTAATTATCACAATATGCTTAACAGGTATCAGTGGCTTCAGTTTTATCCATAGAAACCGACTTGGAAAGTACAGGGAATATCGAAAATGCATCAACAAATGATGGAGTAGTGTAAGTGTTATTGTTGGGTCGTACTAATTGAATCTTTACGTGTCGCAATGTAGTTTTTAATCATATATTTTATATTTACCGCAATTAGGCTCGTCATTGAAGATCCTTTCGACGTGTTGCCGACAGAGGTGAATTCCAAGAATGTGCCGTCCTTAAAACATTATAAAACTTACCCTGAAAAGAATTTAAAAGCAGCCATTAATGATGTTTTGCACAAAGGAATGCGTGTGCAAGAAGCTAGTAAATATTATAAAATTCCGGTGTCGACGTTGGCCCGCAAAATACGTTCTCACAAACCAAACGACCACCAACATCTGCAAACGACGATGTCTTTCGATGTTCATCCGAATTAATGATGGTGAAGTTGAACTAGTTTCACTTTTTTTATTTGCTTGACATTTAATATACATTCGTGTAATCTCGAACATGTCAGCGGTTTTTGGCTAGTTAAAACGCTACGCTACTTGCTGCCTATTTTTGAAATCACATAGATAAGTTGTAGAGACCTTCTGATTTTATGTTGTATTTAACTTAGGAAAAGGCGCATAACTGAAAAAACATCTAACACGCACTCCGACGAATGACTGGACTCCAGGGGTCATGCGTCGAAGACCATCGTGAAACGGACTGGCATTCCGATCGTTCCTAAATGTGAAATTCGCGCCATCCGTATGAAAGGGTTCAGTGGGACAGTGTCGCAAGATTTCGGCTAGGCATTCATCACAGAAGTGAAAGTATAGCGCCCATTGAGACACACAGAAGTAAGGATACTGCGCGCTTCCTACAGGCAAAAGCTCTTTAGCACCGATTGATACAAACTCCATTCAAATCTGCATTTTAACAGAGACCTTCGTAGGCGCTTAAGGCGCCATCAGCTTCGAAATGGCCAGCTGGGGCGTTATAAATATATGCAGATAGTCCGTGGTATGTATTCAAATTCCCTATCCGTCGGAATTTTGATTTCGACAGATGTTTGAAGATATATACATACCAGATCGATTCACATCAAAGGATTTTCGAAGAGCCTAAAGTGGAGCTGAAGCAACAACCGTATTTTATTCTCGTGTTACTTCTGAGACCTGTGACAAAAGAATGGCGACCGGCCAAAGAATCCCCAAGTCCGTTTAATCTGAGGCAACTTTTGTGGTGTCTATCTTGGCATTCTCCAGCTCCTCGATGCATCCATCGGTGGGAAATGAGCCAAACCTTTTGAGGGAGCTGCTGGAGGGGAATAGTGAGCGGGGTAGTAAAGCAAAAGAACAAGAAAAAAAAAACGAAAACAAAGCTCAGATGTCTTTCAATCCGAATCCTACCAGGAATTGGGCCAAATTGTTGACTATGCCTTGCAAAAAGATCACGAAGTTCTAGGCAACAAGGGCAAAAAATTCCAAAACGAAAAAAACCAAAACGAAGTAGCAGACGGATAAGCTCATGACTAAAAGACGAACATTGCGCTGGCGAGAGGAAAAGGAAGTGAATGAACTCGGACGTGTTGTCCGATCACACGGCGAAGAGAGCGTTTACTCGAAAAAGAGGATCCGCCAGTTTCTCTCGCTTACTGTAAATCAAAACGACCAAAAATAGCCGGAAGCTGCTGGCCTCATAGTCCGTCTTTCGAGACGCGTATCATCAGTCGCTATGGTCTAAAGAAACGGAGAGTAAAAGGAAAGAAGATAAAATAGGAGGAGAAGAGGAAGAAGAAGAAATTTTCGTGTCTATTTTCGAGAGGCTTTCCCTCTGCTCATGGGTAAGACGGAAAGAGCGGCGATCCAATATTTTGGGGCGAGTGATCGTCCAGTTTAACGGACGGTTCGGGACGGAATGTGAGCGTGCCCGATATTCCTAATCTTTATGGTAGTGCAAAAAGGGAGAAAGAAAGTAAGTCTATAGGACTTCGCAACACTCGAAATGGGAATTGTCATAGAATTGAAGCTAGAGCAGCTGATACGCAGCTTGGCGGGCTAGAATAATAGAAATGGCCGCTTGATCGGACGAGATAATGTGAGAAGACTGTACGGAATGTAACTGCAGTCGTGGGAGAGCAAGAGAGAGAGAGAGAAGGAGAAAAAAAGGAAAAAGGGAGACAGACAGCAGGAGCACGAGCGATAAGAAGGAAACGTAACCGTGCCGTGCTGTTTTTAGCACACCGTGATTCTGTTTGTGAGCGTGTGGGTGCGTGCGCTTGTCGTCCTGGTCGTCGCCACCGCCACCTTTTTTTTTTGTTTAATACCCTGCTCTTCACACTCGGTCCAGCGCTTTAGTGGTTCAGTCTACTGCAGTGCTTGATGAAATCTAATGGACTTACCGAATTCGAGCTAATTTTTTTTCCGGCCTTCCAATTGTTTGGCCGTTTCGTTTGTTTTCTTAATCGCTGTCTCTATACGTCTGGAAAGTGTCCATTTTGGATTTAGTTATCTCGTGACCACCGAATGGAAAACAAAGCACCCTTCTCATGCTTAACTACCATGTGATTATAGTGGCAGAAGGCAAAGAAAAAAGAATTCACGTCTGCGATCGAGTTGGCGTCGACACGCACCTTATGTGCGTACCACTGGTTTTCGGATCGCCGGGATAAACAACACCGACGCACACCAGCACGTACGAGTCGTTACGTTTAAACAGCAACCGACTAGCGTGGAACATTGTTATTTTGTTTGTTTTTTCGCCGCCCAGCAACGCACCTTGAATGTGTTTACAGAATAACTCGACTGACTTGTTGTTCCGTGTACTTTTGGTGACAGTTGATCCTCGTAATAAGCGACAGGAAACGTAACATTCTACAAGCCACAAAATGATTGTGGTAGATGAAAGTGAACCGGTCGGAGGTAAGTGGGTGCAATCTGAACTATTATATAAGTGAAGTGCTTCATTTATTCTTTAAATTTCATAATAATAAAACCAGAGATCGAGCCTCCCTTTGAATCGCGGGATGTCCAAATTCGGCGCGGTCTAAATGTCCGGGATTTTTTCGAAATGGAAGAAGAAATTGGCCGGTATGAATGTTCGCTTTCTTTCGTTATTTTTCATATTTCTTTTTTTTTGTGAACAGTTTGGCTTTGTTGTACCGCACATAGAGGTAAATTCGGAACGGTATTCAAATGTCGGGAAAAGAAGACGGGTCTTCGTCTAGCGGCCAAGTTTGTGCAAGCCGCCAAAAAGGCTGACCGGATCAACGTGGAACGCGAGGTGGAGATTATGAAATCGTTGAGAAATCCGCGCCTTATCCAACTCTACGACGCCTTTGACGACGGCAAGAAAGAGATTTGCCTTTTGCTTGAGCTGTAAGTCCCTTTGCCTTTTAAAAACAAAAGATACGGCAAGCCAGGAGTCATTTTGCTTTCTATTGGAACACTTCTTTTTGGGGTTTCTCGTGTTGTTTTTTTTTTCTTTTTGGATGGGGAAAGGGGACGAAACGGAAGGACAAGGATTGAGTGCTAACAGCTGAGCAAGCGCTATCCGTCGAGAGCTATACGCTTGCCTGATATTTGTTTTCTTTTGCATTTTCCTTTTTTTTTTTTTTTTTCCTGGCTGCCCGACTAAGCATCGAAGGGGGCGAACTCTTTGAGCGTGTGATTGACGACGATTTCGTCCTGACTGAAAGAGCTTGTGCCATCTTTATGCGCCAAATATGCGAGGGTATCCAGTTCATCCACCTTCAGCACGTCCTACATCTCGACATGAAGGTTAGCCTTTCGCATTTTGCTTTCATTTTCAGCTTTTTTTTTTTTTATCTATTTTGATTCATATAATTTCCTACTGTTTATTTCCAGCCGGAGAATATCCTCTGCCTGACAAGAGCGGGCAACCGAATCAAATTGATTGATTTCGGACTTGCGCGGCGCTACGATCCGTCCAAAAAGCTACAAGTTCTTTTCGGCACGCCTGAGTTTGTAGCTCCGGAAGTTGTCAATTTTGAGCAAATCGGCTATGGCACAGACATGTGGTCGGTCGGTATCATCGGCTATGTTTTGTAAGTAAGCCTTTCTTTATAATACGCAATCGTTTTGTTGGTGTTCAGTCGTCCGCTTTGGGGTCGTCCGCTTTGGGGTCGTCGTGTAAAAGCTTTTGCAAAATAACAGCTGAACGGAACCGGTAGTAACTTGGCACACTTGCGCATTTTATGCAAATCAAATTGGCTAAAAACGTCTTTCTTCATAGACTTGTGTTTATCTTGGAATAGGAAGATGTAGTTTGGTGATGCAATTTGGAAGCTTTCGCTCTTTCTCATTCACATGGCGTATTTTTACTTCTATGGGGAGGGGGTAGTAAATGATGGTACTGTCCCGGCAAAGAATTTTTTTTTACAAGAAAAAACGAACGTGATGGTGGAAGCAATAAGAAAGCTTCCCTTCTATCACGAGCAACAGCCGGATTCCCAGATAGAGCGAAGGTGCGGGACTGTCATTAATCATTCGCCTTTTCAGCAAGCTGTTTCTTTTTCACTTAGTCAACGTAGTGTGGCAGGAACATCGTTTTAAGTTATCATAACAACATTTCTAATGTGGTAAATCGTTCTTGCCATTTAGTTATATAATAATCACGCACTGAATCGGAAGATATGGGAAAGCGAAAATAGAAAGTAAAAATAAATGGCCAGCGAAAAAGAAGGTTGATAGAATAAGGTTCTCGTTCATTCAGTGAGGAAAATGTGGCTGTACTTCGCACTTGTTTTGAAACGTCCCCGGTGTCAACAGGAAGCTGTAAGTTGCATAGTATACAGACGCAGACAAAAACGTTGCAACATTCGGTTGCCAACTTTTTTTTCGCGAGACAGTTCGCAGGACGACTGCCAAAGAATCCGGTGACTAATTATTTCCGACCGTTGCTCGCCTTCTGGGCTCTCTCTCAAATCGCCCTCAAATGGCTGTATTCATTCGTCTTTCTGATTCTTTTGTTCTTAAAAAAAAAAAAAAAAAATGAGAACTCGCTTGCCCTGCGGACACGCCGTGCCATATTGACGAGCAATCCATATGTCGTATATTGCTCTGCCGTTCGAAACGAGCGCTTGTCGAATTATTATTGCTCTTGTTTTTCGCTCTCCTTTTAAAATGTCTAAATCCAAACTGTTGGTAGGCTTGGCGCAGGGTTCTGGTTAGCCGTTTAGTCTCCTGCTGGGTATTCCAAAGATAGCTCGTCCTTTGCGGATCTACGTCATAAAGCATACCAATTCCTGTTCGTCTAACCACTTCCTCATTAAAAGCTTTAACCGTTACTTTTGTTTGCATTCTCCTATCTTTATCGCAAAAAACATTACTGTACGCCAGCTAGCGACCTTGGTCCGCTATAATCTAGGAAAACTGATACGTACCAAACAACAGGGCCTTTTTTGTTTGGCTAGAAAATGGGCTAGGATTAGAATATTCTTAAAGGTGGACTAATTAAAAAACCAAAACCAAAAAAAAAACAGGGGACTTCAGTCGTTGTTGTTGTTGTTTGTTCAGACTGGAGGTAAGCCAGAAGATTTGGTTCTCAATTTTGAATACCAAAGGTGCCCTATTTCAGCACATTTCTTGATGCTCGACGCCGATTGGCGTCCGTTTCGACACGATCCCGCAATGACGTATTTAGCTAGTTCGTCGTATTCGTCTCTGATGAATGAATATATTTTTCATCTTGCATTGTTCTAAACGACCTGGCGAGCGTTTCTTTGCTAACCATCTTCTGCGACGAGTTGACATTTCTGTTTGTTTGTTTTTTCGTGTTGGCTCGATGACAGACTTTCGGGCCTATCGCCGTTCATGGGCGAGACGGACGTGGAAACGATGGCCAATGTCACCATCGCCAAATACGATTTCGACGACGAGGCCTTCAACGATGTCTCGGCCGAGGCCAAAGACTTCATCTGTAAACTGCTAGTCAAACAAATCTCGTAAGTATGACGGCTCAATCTGCCATTGTTATTGTTAATTTAAAACCCAGTTGTCGTGAATTTCATAACAGCCAAATCATTTTGCATAGGGTTATCCTTCTTTGGTAATATCGTTGTTTTATTCATTTGGGAATTTTTCATCTGTGACAGGAAACGCATGACATCGACCGAAGCTTTGAGACATCCCTGGCTGAGACCGCGACCTCCTCTTCCAGCACCTCTTCCACCTGTACAGCATGTGGAACAGTCCTCGTCTACAGCTAGTTCTTCTGCATCATCTACTCCTACACCCACTCCTCCTAGCGAACAAGTTCCTATCACGTCCAATTCATCTCCAATATCAGAAACTAAAGCGGCAAATGATTTAAGAATGGCGCCAGCCGTCATCGACAAAGAACCAGTCACATCGTTTATACCTACACCAAAAACTCCAACTACCGTGCCAAACATGCAGGGTCAACAGGCATCATCGACAACCACAACAAAACTGGTGTCGACGACGGAACTTCGTAATTGCGAGCTAATCAAATCATCCATGTCGTCAGCGAGTAACTTAGTCGTGCCTTCCCTGCCAAATGATGACATTCGGAACGGCCAATCGGTCACCCATGTGGCAACCGTTGAATCAAGGAGTTCAGTTATGTTGCCGAACGCCTCTGATGCTGAAACGGCCAAACCATCTCATCACGCATTGACAAATCAAACGTTATCATCAGTTCAAAGCACAGATAACGTGCCGACCTCATCTGCCATAGCCGCAGAAGAAAATAAGTTGATACCAACCCCGGGTATAATTGAGGTTGAACCGTTGAAACCATTAATGCCAGAGCCAAGTAGCCAAGCCATACCCCAAGACACTATGTCGGCCCCAGTAGTAGCTCCAGCGGCAGTTCCACCAACTGAATTTCCGGATATCCTGCAAGTGACAAAGGTTAATTTAAGGCAGTTTGTTGAGCGCTGGAATTCGCAAACCAACAGCCCCTTTCAGCTCAACTCGGACAGTCCGCGGAGGACAATTTCTCTGCTGATAACCGCCCCATCGATTGACCTAGAAGCTTCACCTGGGTCTCAGTCAGAGGATTCGCCTACGCCGCTAACGGGAATATCACCATCTTCTCCCAATTCGATACCCCCCTCTTCGGTCTTCACAAATCCACCTACGAATGTGTTAAAATCTGATATTCCAACAGAAAGCACCGAGAAAGAGTACAAGTCGAATCATCCTTCGGTCACCGAGTCAAACGGCAATGTCGACCGGATAACTGCCCAGTCAGCAGCCGCCACTTCGAACGCTAACGTGGAGACAGCTATCGAACAAACGTCCGCTCTGCTTAAATCTGTTAAAGATTCACTCATCCGACAAATAGAGAGCGGGACAGCCGTCCGGGATAGAACCGGCGCTCGTGTCTGGGATCGAAAAGGTGGTTCTCCAGTTCCTACTACTTTTGTGCATCGACGGGCGCCCCAAGTGTCGTCCGTATTCAATTACGCCGTACAAAAATTCGAGGCTAAGCAAGTTAAACAGCCACCTACATTTAGAGAATCTCAACTGTCGAAACCATCGAAACCCCGAACCCCTCATCACCCGCCGGTTAAACCTAACGAGCCCGCAGGGAGCACAGAGGATTGGGAGGTCCATCCACCGGTAGAAGCAAGATCTTTTGGCTTCGCCAAACGGCACAAGACCGTCAACACTACGGTGGTAACGACGACTGCCTCAATGCACACAACTACAAACTCGTACGCTATGAATAATAGCTCTAATACAGTTTTCAAAATGGACTCCCACCAACCATAATGTTACACTTTTGATAATCTACAGATGGTGTATGATTGTTGTTTTTGTTTGTACATAAGGGACTGATGGTTAATGTTTTCAAACTGATTGTTCAGTGAGTTACACGGCCTTCTGAGTTGTATAATCCCTATACCGGTGACACAAATTTGTTGGGCGCGACCAGGTGTGAGGAGCCATTATTGTTGATGCATTTTGTATTGACTGCACTGTGCTGTACACCTTAGTCGAAATCAAATTTGACATTATGTTGTGACCTAGAATTCATGTACTACGAGATTTATGAAAAAGTAAAAAAAAAGTGTGATGTCTGATTTCAAATAAAATGTTAGCACAGTGGCCAACATGTAACTATATTTGTTACTTTAATACTCCCAGTTTTTAACCGTAAACAACTGCGTTTCGCAAGCTCTGATGATAACTACCTAGTCACGCAGTATTTTAGATATCTTCGTCACTGATAAGTCTTTAGGCTTTATCTGTTCACCTACTACATTTCTTCATCGTAATATTCCTTGTCATTGCAGGTTTATTGGCTCGTCTTATCCACGCAGGTGTTTAATAAAACATGTCCTTCCCCTACAAAATTGCGTTCGTGATTCCTGTTCATGTTTAGTAAAAAAAACAAATCCATTCCGTAGATCAGACGTTGTTCCAGTGGTAAGAAATACTCCTCATTTATCACGCTAACATTATTCAATTGCACAGTAATGTATGTCAAGGCTTCCGCTTAACTTAACAGCTATCAATAATTGCTTATTTACTTTGGGCTGGGTAGAAGAGAGAGCTCTTCTATTTCGAGAGAAAAGCTTGATTTTGTGCGGCTTCGGTTTTAGTTTTGTTGAATTTTGTTGAATTTTCTCCGCGAAATTTCCACGGCTCACTCCTAGATGTCACTGAGGTATTATTGTGATTTGTGATAATAACTAGAAAACATGGAGGGTGTTGACGATTCTGCTGGAACTGCTAATCAAGCAGATTTACACGATGAAAAGTAAGTAAAATACTTTATCACTTTATAATATATAATAAGTCTCTTTATTTTCATAAAGTAAAAGATACTGCTGGGTTTGTTTCGCCACGGACGAAGATGACTTCACCGCCCTATGGGTGCAACCTTGCCAATGCAGTGGAACAACAAAATGGGTTCATGAGACTTGCCTTCAGCGTTGGGTTGACGAGAAACAGAAAGGCAATTCATTGGAAAGGGTACATTGCCCACAGTGCAATACCCAGTATATTATTGTATTCCCTCCAATCGGTAACTCAAGTTTTTACAAGGTAGCCATTCTCCTACAGAATTCTAATGACATTTTGTCTTTTAGGAAAACTCATTCTCTTTCTTGACATCACTGACCGCATAATTTACAGAGTGTGTCCATTCATTGCAGCTGGTGTTGTTATTGGTTCAATTTACTGGACAGCGGTAACTTATGGGGCACTGACAATTATGCAAGCCGTTGGAGCTAAAGAAGGACTTGCTTTAATGGAACAGTCAGATCCCCTTTTCCTTCTTATTGGTCTACCTACAGTCCCTGTAATGCTTATATTAGGAAGGCTTGTACGGTGGGAAGAAGCTCTTTTAGCTTTTCTCAATAAGAACATTCCACGTGTGCCCATTGTGAAGCATTTACTTCCTACTTTTCAAGTAGCCTCTAACTCTGTTCGTCCACAAGGCACAGAAACTCCTCCCTTCTCCGACCCTGTTTCTGCCACCCGAGTCCTATGTGGAGCATTAATATTTCCTACAATGGCCGTGCTTTTTGGGAAGCTACTGTTTCATCGTGTTCGCTCCAACCTGCAAAAAACTTTCTTTGTAAGTGGCCATTCCAGACAGAAAAATTTGGTTTGGATCTCGTAACCATAACGTTTTTTTTTTTTTTTTTCAAAGGGAGGTATTGCTTTTCTGGCGTTGAAAGGGGTCTTGAAGATGTACTACAAACAACAAATTGTTATACGACAACATCAACGCCGTGTTCTTGACTTCGCCAAACAGCCAACCGACGTCAAAGGAAGGACAAATACCAGTTCTAATCCCTGAATCGCTGAAGTAACAGAAGTTTCGAGATTACGTCAATATGTAAATATAATTATCTTAACTCGAGAATTAACACCAGTTTGTGTATTTCAGACATGTTGACATTTCTTTTGACATGTTAGTTACAGTTACCCTAACACATCTCAGGTGAGGTGCAGTTACTATATAAATTGTGTAAAATTATCTCTGCTTATATCAATGAAACTCTTGATGAAGATGTTTGATGTTAGGCCCACCATAGGCTAATGAATCACACCAAAAGGACGAAGGACATGAGGTCCTTTTTAGCAACCTGATTTCAGAATTACATGGCCCTCCTTCTCCTACATCTGCATAGTAATAGCAGTCTCTTATCTTTCCACAAGTTCCATCAGGATCATATGGGGGTGCCAGAATATCCAGAAAAGAAGCTGAACCACCAACTGTCCCAATAGTGTGCAAATTGTGATCAGAAGGGGAAAGCATTGCAGGGCTGTCCTTCTCACTAATGCAAGAAACAGGAAATCTTCTGGCTTTTATGTACTGAGACTGTCGCATTGAATGACTATTAGTTTGCGCAGGGAGATCAACTGGTGAGTAGCTTTGCACATTAACAGTCCCATAAAGCACTTTTAAGATCCCGTGCATACCTTTGAACAATGGTAATCAAATCTTAGTTTGATATAACTATTTAAAAGAACTGCCTCAACATAAGATTTTAAATTTTGTTACCAACATGATCATGTAGTGGGATGCAAGCACCTTCTTTGAGGATGAAAACACCTATGCTGACAGTTTGGTTTTCAAAAATTTCCATGTATGAAACAGGAGCAGTTCTCGATGTAAACAAATTAAGTGGGAAACGAGGCTGGCCAGAGTTGCGAGATAATCCCAGGTCTTCATTTGGACAAATTTCATTTAGAAGTTGTCGCAGAGCGTTCAGATTATGATTAATATTTGTATTGACCAATGAGCCATTAGGTTTAGTTGCAAATGTGTGCACTGCTGTACGTATCACATTTTCTATTCGAGAACCCATGACTCACAGTTAAAAGGTACATATACCTTGCATGAAATACTCTTAATTATACTCTTAATTACTCATGGGCATGACCTACATGAAGACTTCGAGTTTCACAACTAGACTTGAATCCTATCCTTGTTGATATTGAGAAGCCCAACTGATGGCAAAGATTTTAACCCACAGCCTAGGGCTATAAAATAAGCCCCTTCTCACTAAGTCAAAACCGTCGAGTCTTCTGCCATCTGTGCTTCTGCGGCGATAACACTCTAGGAGCTGTTCTCCTTTCGAGAATAAATTAATCGAAATCAACTTTCAATTTTGATTACGACATGTGATTTTTTTCTCTCCAAGGTTATCGAAACCTTTGCGAACTCTGGCAGCCGTTTCATATTGTTGTGCAGCACAACTGCGCTTTACAGTGCTAGCGCGCCAACATTTATTACAGTTTTTTCCGTTTATTCCAGAAACGTCTTATCTTGTTAAAAATACGAAGGAAATTTTCGTTATTCTTGTCGATTTAGATTCTAAAGCACATCTGTTCATTTATAAATTAAAGATTTAGGAAAAATACGAAATTGGTGATAAAGTCGGGCTTATATTGTCGGGCTTATTTTCCAGCGCAGCAATTTGTCGAAAAAATATACCACTCGGAATTCTATAACAAATATATAGTGCGTTATTATGACAATCCGTTTTACCCAAAAAAAAAAAAAAAAATATCGTTCTTTTTTTCTGTTTCACTGCTATCGCCATCTACCGGTCGATAGCGGTAAAACAAAAAGAAAGGCCGCTATTATTTTTTTTTGGGGGGGGAGGAGGGGGGTAAAACGGATTGCCATAGATTGCATCAAACTTACCCATTCGGCAACCCAAGTGTGCATATGTGTTTCTTTGATAATTATTTTATTTTGCTAGTATGTTTGGTAAACTGCAATCGTGCCCAACATTTTTGCCTTTGCATTTTAGGTCAACTCTTAGGTGATCTATACCTGATCCTGTGTTTTAAAGTGATCTGCTTCCACAGCTACATTTCTGTGTTCTTTTCCGTTGGTCTATGGTTCTGAATTGAGGCAAGTATATCTATTATGCTATGTCACTAAGTACTATAGGGAAAAGAATAACTGAAGTTGATTGAGATCTATTCTGATTCTCCTGATATCCATCACAACAGGTTTTTATTTGCTTTTCAACATCCATTTCATAGTGGTACATGTGGCTTTGATTAATATTACCATAAAGACTGCCGAAAATGGGTGTGGTACGGAAACCCAGAAATAGCACAAGTTCAACATAAAACATGAATTAGGTACTTTTCGGTTTTTTGTCTATCGAAAAAGTATTTTTAATGCTATTATTTTGCATTCACAGAATTTTAGCGGGGGATCAAGTCAAGTCTGGAAGTGTTACAGGATGGAAGAGTGAGCCTACAGTTGAAAAGACACAGAGTGCATTACCATTAAGGTATGAGGTAAAGTAATAGAGTATGCACATTGTCTAATGAGAAGTACCATCTTGTGTAAATGAATCTTGTATAACAGCAATCCTTTATAGTTCTGTCACAGCTAGAAGCCTCAAATAATTCTGCTTCTCTTGCTAAAGAATAACTTGTCCTTTACATTGAGAGTGTTGGTGAAGCTGGGTACTTAAATGGCCCTAGAGATGTTTCATTTCGTTGGCATTGCAGTGATGAACATCATACATGGACTTTTTAGGTATGAAAGGAATTTTCTTGAAAATTTTTTGAATTTATGACAAAGCATTTCTCCTGCTTTTTGCCAACCATGTCTAATCTAAAAAAAAAAAATTTATTCAATAGGAAAGGATTTTCAGCATACTGGGAACACAACTATCAACAATGCAACATTCTAGGGGTGCTATTTTATCATTCAAGAGCCTTATACAATGATTTTCATCTGCAATTTGTATGGCCTTTCCCAAGCTTCTGCCAGAAGTTGAATCTATAAGTCATATAAGTCACATGAGCAACAATTGAGATGCTTAATGGTGTTGTTTTTCTTTTCTCAGCATAGGTTAATAGTAACATTGGATCTGAAAAGATTCTTGCTTGGGGTAAGACACTGAATAAATTGTAATGATTGAATGGATGACATGACATTTCAATACTTAATTTGGATTCCCGAGATGGTATCTTATATTTAAAAAATTGAAGTGCATATCTGGGCTCCCTTCCTTTCCGTAGCCCCGTTTCCCCTTGACTCGTAATAAGCCCGTAGGGGGTCATGCCCCTACTGTACGGTATATATAAAAACAACATATACCGAGGTTTGGAGGGCTCTGGCCGGAAAGGGGACGTGGGGGTCCGCTTAGTCCGATGATGTGTTCACGGAGGGCGACGTGGCTACCGACAAATCCGAACTAAAGGTTAATCGCTCCTGTAAAAATGTTCCAAATCTTCAGCTCTTCTTCCGGCTTCTCTTAGCCAATCACCGGGTAATCTCCCCGGTGGGTCAACAAGGCAGTGTCTCCCCCTGCCTGGGTTGACGGCAACTTTTGAAAGGGCTATTGTGCCTTTTTAAAGTTGCAAAAATAATTGTAATGTGCAGAGAATTGTTAATAAAATTTATTTTATAAAATATTGTTTCCAAAATTTGTTTCTGTTCTGTCTGTGTTCACACATTACATTTATCAACTTTTTTTTTTTTTGCTTTGCTTTATTTGTTTTTGTCACCTTTGATGGTAAGCATTGTTTCCATTGGTTTATCTGTAAGCATTCTATTATTATCAGGGATCGAACCCTGGATGTTCGGCATACCGCGCCGATGCTCTACCAATGAGCCATGAATCATATGATGTCTAGTTGGCTTTTTTCTAGTGACTTGTGGACTTGCATTTACACTTAGAATAAAACTGAAATGCAATTCTGCAATATACTCTTCTAAATTTACTCTATTTCATTTTTATACATCTACTGAGGTTTGAACCCAGGGTAACAGGTGTCGCAGCTAAAGGATCTACCACAGAGCTATGAACATTATCAAAGCAATAGAAAGATAAACATCCTGGACCAGACTGCATAAACATCCTAGACGATAACATATGATATGCGATAATAAAATATTTAGATATATCTCGTGGCTCAATGTTCGAGCATCGGCGTTGCACGCTGAATGTCTGGGGATCGATTCACATAACAGTAAAACAATAAACAAATACAAAATTAATTCAGAAAATATCCAGGTATTATACGTTGTTCCTTGTCTAAGTTCAAGAATTCAAAAAGTGTAATGAATAAAAATTGAATACTTACAGATAAACGATATAACGGTGGCAAAAACAAAAAAGATGAATTGAGCCAGCTAAAAAAAAAAAGTTGATAAATGTAATATGTGAACACAGAACAGAAAAAATTTTGGAAACAATATTTTATAAAATAAATTTTATTGACAATTCTCTGCACATTACAATTATTTTTGCAACTTTAAAAAGGCACAATAGCCCTTTCAAAAGTTGCCGTCAACCCAGGCAGGGGGAGACACTGCCTTGTTGACCCACCGGGGAGATTACCCGGTGATTGGCTAAGAGAAGCCGGAAGAAGAGCTGAAGATTTGGAACATTTTTACAGGAGCGATTAACCTTTAGTTCGGATTTGTCGGTAGCCACGTCGCCCTCCGTGAACACATCATCGGACTAAGCGGACCCCCACGTCCCCTTTCCGGCCAGAGCCCTCCAAACCTCGGTATATGTTATTTTTATATATACCGTACAGTAGGGGCATGACCCCCTACGGGCTTATTACGAGTCAAGGGGAAACGGGGCTACGGAAAGGAAGGGAGCCCAGATATGCACTTCAATTTTTTAAATATAAGATACCATCTCGGGAATCCAAATTAAGTATTGAAATGTCATGTCATCCATTCAATCATTACAATTTATTCAGTGTCTTGCCCCAAGCAAGAATCTTTTCAGATCCAATGTTACTATTAACCTATGCTGAGAAAAGAAAAACAACACCATTAAGCATCTCAATTGTTGCTCATGTGACTTATATGACTTATAGATTCAACTTCTGGCAGAAGCTTGGGAAAGGCCATACAAATTGCAGATGAAAATCATTGTATAAGGCTCTTGAATGATAAAATAGCACCCCTAGAATGTTGCATTGTTGATAGTTGTGTTCCCAGTATGCTGAAAATCCTTTCCTATTGAATAAATTTTTTTTTTTAGATTAGACATGGTTGGCAAAAAGCAGGAGAAATGCTTTGTCATAAATTCAAAAAATTTTCAAGAAAATTCCTTTCATACCTAAAAAGTCCATGTATGATGTTCATCACTGCAATGCCAACGAAATGAAACATCTCTAGGGCCATTTAAGTACCCAGCTTCACCAACACTCTCAATGTAAAGGACAAGTTATTCTTTAGCAAGAGAAGCAGAATTATTTGAGGCTTCTAGCTGTGACAGAACTATAAAGGATTGCTGTTATACAACATTCATTTACACAAGATGGTACTTCTCATTAGACAATGTGCATACTCTATTACTTTACCTCATACCTTAATGGTAATGCACTCTGTGTCTTTTCAACTGTAGGCTCACTCTTCCATCCTGTAACACTTCCAGACTTGACTTGATCCCCCGCTAAAATTCTGTGAATGCAAAATAATAGCATTAAAAATACTTTTTCGATAGACAAAAAACCGAAAAGTACCTAATTCATGTTTTATGTTGAACTTGTGCTATTTCTGGGTTACCGTACCACACCCATTTTCAGCCCAAATACGGTCCCACAATTGTTCACTTCCTTCGTTGCATGGACTTATTACTAACAATTCTGTTAGTGCAGCGCTAACAGAATTTAACTTTAACACACTGTCAGGTGGTAGACTGAATAACTAAACAATAAATAATTGTTTGTTAAAATTCTATACTTATTTTGAATTCTTATTTGAAAAGTTTAGGTACCTGACGGTGTTCGCCTAATGCCAATTCATTCTCATGTTCCGTTAGGGATGAGTTTGGAAAAACCTCCTTCACTGTTTGGAAACTGTTCCGTTCCAATTTGTTCTTTTCCCCTAGCTGAGCTTGTAGACTCAAAATTTGAGCTACAAAACACAAATGAATAAAAGCAAATAAATAGAATCATTACGTATTAGGCCTTACCATCCTTAGCTTTGCTGTTATCTAATATTTTGTGTTGTTCCAATAATTGGGCCTGCAGCTTCATAATTTGATCTAATAAACAATAATTAAAAATTGAAAACCAATATAATAATGTTTATACTTACCATCCTTTTGTTGTATTATCTTATCCATTTTTCAATTGTTCCTCCAGCCACGCGTTATTCTCCATCCACGCTACTGAACTAACTGCGAATGGCATCCTATGGACTGAAATTGCCTACGCCAGTAATAACGAGTCTGAGCGGTAGATGGCTACGTGTCGGAAAAAAAGAAAAAAGTGTGATTTTTTTTTTTTTTTGGCGAAATTTTTTTTTTTTTTTTTTGTGTAAAACGGATTGCCATACATACTTACATATGACAAACCTGGGATTTATGCTGCAGACGGCCCACCAAACGGTATAGCCATCTCTTGGTAAGGTATCCAGTTTTACTTCATTCAAGGGTTCCCGATGTTCAAGAAGTTAGGGGCTTGAAAATAAGCCCGACTTCTCATAAACCGTAGTTGGCGCGCCAGTACGGTATAGCGCAATCGTACAAAACAGCGTTATCGTATGGCAATCCGCTTTACCCCCCGCCTCCCCAAAGCAAATATGGGCCTTCTTTTCTGTTTTACTGCCAGCGCTCTCTATCTTTCAAATTTTTAACCTTTTCTCTAAATACACTCACGGAATATGCATCGCGTTAGCGCTGTAGCATACTGGCGCGCTAGCATTGCGTCAAATAAGTGTATTTCAAAAACGATTAATTTCAATGAAAAAATTAGCTATTTCTCCGGAATCAGCATTCAATTTTGAATATATCCAGTGATATTCAACCAATTCCGACGAGGGTCAGTTTTCTCAGAAAAATTTTTTAAGCCCGACCGAGAAATGTCGGGCTTATTCAGTCTAGAACTAGAAATGTGACCGTTAGATGGCGATGGCAGTACAACAGAAAAAAGGCCGAAGTTTTTATTTTTATTTTGGGTGAATCGGATTGCCATACATGGTTTCTTTATTAAACGTAAAAAAAAAAAAATAAGAAAAGTCTTGCTTATTACTTCGTCGGGCTGAATTTTTTTGGCAGTGCGCTGTTTTGGCGGACAAATTTTAAACTTTATCTTTATTATCGTTATTTCTTCATTGTGTGTGTGTCTTGTGGTCGTCAATCTTAGTGTTTTTTATGGCTAATTTTGCTCTAATCTAATGGTGTGTTTATTTTCTGTATATCCATCGTTATGTGCTTAGAGCCTTTTTCGAGTTTTTTAATTAAACGTCAAAAACACCGTGGGAATTTAGCCTCAAAAACCTGAAAAATTGACACTCATTGGAATTGGTTGCATTTCCCAATACATACTCAAAATTGAATGCTCATTTCGAGAAAATTGTTATTTGTTCCATTAAGTGAATTTGCTAACGCGCCAGTACGCTACAGGACAGCGCTAGCGCGACGCAGTACAAATATTGGGCGTTACAAATATTCGAACGCCGAGTAGCACTTTCACTATAAGAAAAAAAGTGCTTTCATTTGCTTGTCAGCCCAACGACTAGATTAAACTACATTCTTTCTGTTGTATTAGTTCTTGCTGTGCAGATATTTGGAAATTGACGTAACGATTTCTTGAATGAAAATAAAGAATTAAAAGAAGGAAACGAAGTGTAATAGCTGAAAGATAAAAATCGACAGACTTAGTCCGTGCTGGGTTGCTGGAAAAATCAATCAGCTTTAAACGGCTCGAAAACCATAATTTCCAATAGCAATGCGTCTAGTGACCTGAAAAAAAAAAAAAAATAAAACACCAGCAAACTTAAAATCCGGATTCGATTTCTTCGTCTTCTGGTTGGTACACAAGAAAATCTGATGTTGGTTGCAAACCCGCTTACAAAATAGACAGAATGATAGCGCTTCGGCAACCTTTGTTAGTAAAGTGAAGGATGTGGTGAAAAAACTGTTGGCTGTCTAGTACGTTTTATGGCCTCATACCACATAATAGTAGCAGTAGTAGGGCCTACGACCATACGGAGATTCAGTTTGTCGACAAAGATTAACGAAGTGCTTGTCGAAACTAAGCAGTTGGACAGGAAGAGTCAGAAACAACACAACAGACTGCATATATGTATCGCAAATAATGTAACCGTAAAAAATTTCGACACTAGAACGTACTTGTGAGATTAAACAGCATTAGGTCCGTGCCTCCTACTAGTAATATTCGCCGCAATCGTCCGCACTGCAACTGTCGCTTTCGACGTTATCTAGAAGATCTCTTATCGCACGTTCCTTAAATTTCAAGTAGAGATCTTCGACGGAACAGTCGTCTTTTGAATATACAAAATCTTCGTCATCGGATGACAACTCATCGTCCCGCTCCAAATACATTCCACACATTTTACCCACTATGTCTTCGTCACTATAGGGAGAAAAAAAAACAAATAAATATTGCATGTATACATCAGTTTGTTGGTGTATGAAATCTTTCCCAGTATAATTTTCCACTTTTTTTTACCATAGTTTAGCTACTACTATATTTTAGCTTTTTTTGCCAGCTTTTGCCAAAATATTTTTTCTGTGCTTTTTAATTAATTACTTTCAGCAATGCAGAATGGTAAACGAACAGCAATGGATTATATAGTAGGAAACACTCACACAAATAGCTTTGTGGAAATCATATTCATATTCAGTAAAAACAAGAATAGGATCTATATCTGTCTAAAACTTATTGTTCCTAAACTTACCCTTCGTCTTCTTCATCCGTGTCGGGATAATCATTGCGCCAATTGCTTTCGTCGTTAGAATCATCGGTGTCGTTATTTTCACTTTCTTCTTCCTGCTCACCAGGATGGTAATAATACGGTTGAACGCTAGAAGACCAAGTAAAATTAGAAAATGAAGTCAATTCTCCTCTAAAAAAAAGTGTATGGGTACCTCATAAGGCGGTCAATATATCCATCATCAAATGCTCCTTCCTCACAGTAATAAACGTCAAAGACACATTTACTCTCATCTTTCGGCACTTCACATTTTTCGACAAGAAGAGGAACACCATTGCAAGTTGCAACTTCACATTGCTGCTGTTCTTCAAGTACCAAGTCATAAATTTTCCAACTATCTGTTGTGTCCAAATTCCGTATTTTGTTTAAAACCTTAAAAAAATACTGATGTAAAATCCCAAAACATAACACAGGCCAAGTACTCAACTTTTTTTTATACCTTGTACTTTTTTTCACTGCTGGGCATAGCTGTGTCCACCTGTTTTTTGGGCTGATAGCTCCTGTAAGCCTTTGCAGGTTGACGATGGGATTTCAATTTTCCTTTTTGAACCAATTTTGCAAGGTTTTCCACATTTTCTTCCTGATTTTACCAGAATGTATGCTTACTGAAATATGGGGAAAATGCACAATTATTATACCTCATTTTCCGTGGTTCCACAAAACCTGAAAATGTTCTCGTCAATTCCATGTGCTTCAACTGACAACGCATCTTCCACTCTCATACGTTTCGACGCGAGCAGAAGAGCTTCGATTGGTTCTTGACTTAATCGGCGTTTAATTCGTACGATAGACGTCATTTCTCTTTTATTCTGGGGTTCAGAACTGCTGTGATCTTCTGTTTAAGCTTTGCTTTTCACGTTTTGAAATGAAACCACTGGCTAGCAGACAGCCAGACGCTGATTCAGAGATGGCAATATGAAACGCGCGTCATTTGTTTTTCCCTTTAACCCATGTTTTTGCTTAAGCCCCATGCGCCCCATAAAACAAATGCCACACCAGTTACGATAACTGTCGTCGTTTAGTGTCCTCAATAAACTTTATTAACCTTCTTAACATTTTAAACGACACTATTTTAAAAATTGGAAAATAGACATTGTTTTCTTAAAACTATTATACAGACCTACTAATAATCGATGAAATAGTATGTTATTAAACAGCGCATTAAACAGAATCATGATGCCAAACTAAAATTATGCTGCAATTTTTGAAACGTTGGAAACGGGTGAACCAGTAACATAGCGTTCAATCAGGTTCTCCTCGGCGTTTCATAAACAGTGGGAGTGAAAAGGAATGCCCTTGAGAAAAAAGAAATCACCATATCAGATTCTCTGTTGTCTATTCCCGTAAGGCCGTTTAAACAATGACGTACGTACGCAACAGTGTAACTATAGCTGTATGGCAAACAGACGTTCTTAAACGTTTGTAACAATTGGGAAAACCTTCTGAGTTGTGCGTAAAGCCAGCCACCACTCAGACTTTGTGCAATAAAACCGTAAGATCTCCGCGATGTTGAGTAGTGAAAACCTATATCATCGTTTTGCTTCACGAGTAGCCATTATTGGAGCAGGCCCAAGTGGACTGTCTATATTACGCGCATTTTCCCAAGCAGAGAAAAATGGTGTAAAAATTCCCGAAATAGTTTGTTTCGAAAAGCAAAGTGACTGGGGTGGTATGTGGAACTACAGTTGGCGAACCGGAGTAGACGAATTTGGCGAACCAGTGTATTAAGTTCATTTACATAGTACGCGGCGCAGACTAGATACACTTTTAATCTTCCATTTTTTTTAGGCACAGCAGCATGTATCGGCATTTATGGTCGAACGCACCTAAAGAATGTCTCGAATATGCCGACTACAGTTTCGATCAACATTTTCGAAAACCCATTCCATCATTTTTACCGCGTGAAATGATTCGTGACTACATTGTCGGCCGTGCTTGCACAAGTACGTTGCAAAAATACGTCTGCTTCAACAGCGTTGTCAAACATGTAGAATTCGATGCCGATCGAAAGCATTTCACCGTTCGTGTCCACAATTTGGTAACAGGAAAAAGCAAGTCAGAGAATTTCGATTATATCATTGTAGCTGTAGGACACTTTTCTGTTCCAAATGTGCCATCCTTCGATGGAATCGACAGTTTCCCTGGAAGGATTCTCCATAGTCACGATTTCCGTGATGCTCGACAGTTTACCGGGCAAAACATACTTGTTGTCGGAGGCGCTCTTTCTGCCGAAGACATTGCTCTTCAAACTTACAAGTTCGGGGCGAAATCTGTTACCATTAGTTACCGAACCAAACCATTCGGTTACGCTTGGCCTCATGAAATCGAGGAATTGCCTCTTTTAACCCATATTGATGAACGAACTGTTCACTTTAAGGACGGCAGTGAACGCACCATCGACACCATTATTCTTTGCACTGGTTACAAACATCACTTTCCGTTTTTGGCTGAAAATCTTCAGCTTCATACCGAGAACTGTCTGTATCCTGACCAGTTGTTCAAAGGAATATTTTTTCAAAGGCAGCCACGACTTGCTTACCTTGGAATGCAAAAGTTTTATTATAGCTTGCCATTTTTTGATGCTCAAGCGTGGTATCTTCGAGACGTCATACTTGGTCGCATTTTTTTACCTGAAGAGGAAGATCGTGCCAGTGATATAAGGCTGTGGCGTGAAAGGGGAAAACAGCTCAGTGGACCTTCTGAAGGTATCGATTTCCAAGTTGACTATGCCAGACAACTGTTGGATATTACTGATTACCCGAAAGTTGACCTGCTGGCAGCTGCAGCCATGTTCAAGTTAGGTAGAGTTCACAAACAGGAGAATATACTGGAGTTCCGCGACAAACTGTTCACCTCGCCATTCACGGGAACGCCCTCCGTGGCCAATCCGCTTCGTTGGATTGACGCGAAAGAAGACAACATTCTTTAATGTTGGCAAAATTGACCTAAAATGTGTAATTTTTCACTTTTTAGATGGATATGTACACATAAATCTTCAAATATATTTTTGTTGTTACATTTGCGCACGATAGATGTCTTCTCCTGTTCAAATTTTTCCTTTTAGAGTCAGCGATGAAGAAGTTGGAAGTTTGAAAAGTTACGAGATGAAATATCGTTACTGAAGTGTTACAATAACATGGAATTTAATCACCATGTAAACATAATCACGATTGTCATTCTAGTCAAATGACGCCGAACCACAATTGCTGTAGAGAGGTGACGAAATGTCGTGCCACTTATACAATCACGAGCTCTAATGCTATATAGACCATGCATTTACGGAAACGCGGCCCTGCAACGATGGCGGAATCACTGGAATTTCATCGATCTCGTCTGGAGCGGCTTCATCAGCTGGCCCCATCAAGTAATCTAGAGTTTGCCACAAAGAAATATGCTGCATTTAACACTGGCGATACTAATCTAATAGATGTGGTGCAAAGGAGGACATGAACAGTACTTGAATGTTCTGACTGCCTCCCTTGCTTCTGTAGAACAAAAGGATCAATCCCAATGGGTACAAAAAGCTTAAGTAAAAGCAAACACAAATTTACTTTACTTTCTGCGTTCATTCCGCTCTTCCGAATCATGTCATTCTCTGAATCTCTTGGTACTTCTCCCCTGTATCAAAATTGCGTCTTGTTACTGTACGCTACCTTAGTAATAGATTCACTTGTGATGCGTCCAGCCACGGACAAGAACAAAGTGTTGGATCAGCCATCAGTTAGTCACTAGTCGTACACCATTGTAAGGTCAGCTATGTTCGTTTCGAAGTCATGGTCTTGATAAATGTAATGGCGCACAAGCTGCAAAAATGGAAAAAAACGACCACATTGCATAGAAATAGCATCATTTCAATTACGTAATGTCGTTGTCGGTCTGACAAGTGAATAGAATGCGAACAACTGTAGTCAGAGATTGCTGTCTGCTAACATGTTTACTTTAGCAGGGTTGAGCGATGAATTAAATCAAGTTTTTTTTTCGCTTCTTTTTTCTCGCTACGTCATAGTTACATTTACCTTCATCAGACAGAGGCGGAAAGAGGTAGACACAAGCAGATGGAAATAGGAGTGAATCGATTTATTGTTTCCGTAGTACTGAATGATTCAATCGACGCTACAACTGAATCGAGTCTCGTGGTCTGCAACTCATTCGGGTCTTGGTTTCAATCGAGGCAAACGTATTAAAATGAGGACCTCTACATTACTCTGGTTTTACTACCCAGGTATTACCTATGAAGGGCCGGTTGACGGAAGAGGATGATTATCCCGTTCCTGCGTAGTTCCATACTCGGACAGCCCATAAGAAATTCCATTATGTACCGGTATGTTTGGTATTACTGGTGGTAACTTACACTGCACTGCCATTGCAGCTGTTCCTTATTCATTCTGCGCTGGCTACCACTTGCTAATTAACAGACGATGGGCCACTGGCGTAGGCATTTCTTTTTTGTTGTTCGGCTAATCCCCCACACGAATTCTTGCTGGATAGACATATAGCTGGCTTTCTTCTCCTCTGAAGCCGTTAACGACTAAATGAGGGCTTTGCGGTACAGTAGCGTGAGGTGCTGCCGGTGCTACTGGATAGTTGCCAAGCGCCAAACCCTCCCTTTCCTCGTCAAGGCAATTGAATCAAGAGCTTCGAACTGAAAACATTGAACCAATTTCTTTTTTTTTTTTTGGTAGCTTCCCAAAGCCAAGTGACACGGGGGGCACAAAAGCACTTGCATCATCTCTATTTCGTCGTATTTTACTTCGTAGATGAATCCAGCGAAAGAAAAGGAGATCATATCATGTGAATAAATCTACGCAAGGAAGCAAACACAAGGGCTTTAAGAGGTGCACATAAGTTGAAGGGCAAAGCTATATATCAGCTGGCTACAACTGCTAAATATTTCATGTGCAAATGGTCGAATAAGTTACAATACCAAGGCACGTCAGAAATGTAGGCGCGCTAGCCGTCATTTTCAAGTAACACACTATAGCGCGGCAGCGGATCCTGATGTGGATATCTAAGTAGGAAGCTTTGATGGAACTTCCCGTAGTTATACATGTTGCATTACTGCACACGTTCAGCTTTGCTGATGTCCAGTTCAGCGACAGCAAAGCTAAAATACGGGCCATGGAACTGTTTGTTTCACAGCGGTTTGTTCTTGGGTCGAAGACGTGATGCGTTTGAGGCGTCGGTGGTTTAAATGTCCCTCTTCTTTTTATTACCCTTCGCTTTTCTTGTGTCCTTCTCTGCCGTTCTATAGAATATAGATGTACAGCACATGGTGGGATCCCAGCAGCTTTTACTCGTTTCTATAGATACACTATATTTCTTTAAGTGCTATGCTGTGGACTATAGTAACAGTGGATCCATGCTTCCATACAGTTATGGATATCAAGCACACAGAACACATAAACATGTACCTACTTATACTATGTGCTGCATTGAAGGTGGATCGCGAGTCAGTGTAATCGCAAACTTGGTCGTCGAGGAGCATTTGGTGTGTAGGCGTGTCGAAAGAAAGAAAGGATTTTCCCCTATTCAAATGGAAATTGTTCGAATGTCTTCCCTTTTGCTCTTTTGGCTAGAGTTGCAGCCCTTACAAACACATAGAACATGTGCACGACAAGCTGATTACATGCCTTTCGAGTATAGAGGGAAAGGACAAAAAAGGGAGAGAGTTAGAAGGAGAGAAATAAAGCTTGAGCTTTGAATAATCAATTAGGTTGCCGGGATTAGGCTTGAGCAGATTGTCGGTCACGCAGACTATCCTTTTTCGTGCTTGCACGCTCCCATCCGGCTGAACGGATGTTGGAGGCATCATGGTTGACAAAATGAAACTGAGGGCCTCACAGAATGACTGATTGACAAGTATAGAATGCAGCAGCACATCCATATAGATTAGCCTTTTCAGTTAACACACTAAAGCCTGAACGTAATTGATAAGATCGTATATCTTCTTAAAAAAATTGTGTGTATTTCTGCTGAGACTTTTAAATAAATGACTAGGGGGTAGATAGCTAAATGTTATCAGGGATACCCAAGGAGCTTATAGCCCATATCGTTTTTTAATTTCGTTCTTTTCATATCGTTTTCCTTCCTTTTTTCTGTGTGTGGCTAGAACGGATTGTGGAAGGCGCGGTGATGTCATGGCCAAGTACATTAACGATCCGCTGTACTATCCCTACACTATGCACTATCGATCAGGATAGAGACCACGATCACATGTTCAATTTAATCAACTCAATATTGTGTGCTACTCTTTCCTTCTTTTCAAATGTAATCATAGACGGAGAAAGTCGCTGATCAGCGATGGCAAACCGATTTTTGATCATCGAGGTGATGTAGAATAAAGCCTTGTGGGGTCGTACAAGTAAAGGCTCTATCATTCCGGCTATAAACCCAGCCGGTTCTATCATCTCTTCCGTATTAGCTTATTAGGTAAACATCAGAGGCTCACGTTGGAGTCGACGGCAAGTCGTCAAGTGGTTAACGAACTTGCTGCCGCTAATTCGTGCGCGGGAGTTGGCAAACGAGAACAGTTCGGGACCAAAGGGGGGTTTCTCTTTAACATTTGACGAAGCGAAAACTGGCAAGCGAACCTTTGAACATTTGCATCGTAATACGATCTTCTGTATTCATTTTGTGTCATCCAAGCTTTCTACGTTCTGCCCCCCCCCCCCCCCCCCCTAAATTTCTGCCGGAATCGTGCATTGAACTTTAACGTCGGCAATCGCTTGGGTATAACGAATTGCACTTCAAGTATAGCGAAAATAAATACGAGAATAGATCAACAACAATGTCCGAAATGTGGCGAAAGAAAGAAAGATGATGGTGAGCTACGCGTGATTAGTTTGACGAAGAAAATGGCGATGTGATTGATGCAATGTCAGGATCCTTTTGCACTTGTTTACACGCCAATCCGATAACGTACGCTATTTTCGCCGAATACATTATTCACTGAAAAAGGTTGGATGTTGATCTTCCATTTTTCAAAGAAGCACAAAGGAATAGATAAATAAATAAAACAAAATGTACGAGGCGGAAATGAACGATCGAATAAATAAGACGAAAGCTACTGAAACCCTGCGTAAGTCAATGGGTCAGTTTAGGGTCCCATTCACAATGAATAGTAGAGAGACGAACGACATAAAGTTCATTGACAACAGATTGACAGGTACCAGTAAAAATATTTAAATTTTACGGAAAACGAACGGCTTCACATCGGAGAGTCACCATAATTCATGAGGAAACGGCCTTAATTGGCACCCCTCCCCCCCCCCCCCCCCCACCAAAATTAAGATACATAAGCTGTTGAAGCATAACATGCCCAATAACTCATAAGTGCTTCTAAATATAATATCTATTCATTAATCTATTACTTACCTCATTAATATAAGATGCACTGTGTTGTACGGTTACAGCAATTGTTAATGTATCAACCATAACAGAAAAAAGTCTTCTGCGTCATTACATCAGCTGTCATAAAAGAGGTAAAACAGCAACCACTTAGAAAAAAAAACAAAAGAATAATACAAGCACGGCCATAGGTTTACGCAACCGTTAATCTACTTGCAAGAACGGAACCTTATACCTAATGGTTTAACATAATCCTGTATCACGGCAAGCTTTGATGCATAAGTCTACCATCATGTGATCCTCCTCTTGTACCTACATTCAATAATTAAAAACTCGGATTAACATATTAGAGCAACTGAATAAAAGCATAGCTTTTGCTATCCATATGCCACACACGAGCATTAATAACCAAATATTAGCTCACGTCGTGCAGTTAAATGATGTACAGAGCACGTGAAATTTAAGTAATGCATAAGTATACTGCAAAAAAGAAGTAGGGAAAAGCATCGTTCAAGATTTAAAGGAAACACAGTAATAAAACAGGGCGGATGGATGAAAGACCCAGGTATAGGCTGAAAGAGACAGGCATCCAAATAAATAAAACAAAAAGCAGGTAGAAAAAAGTGATGTTTTACGTATTTTCAGATACCGTTGAAAACGAAATAGCGTGTAAAGAGTAAAAGCTTGTACACAACGTGAAGAGAGGAGTTTTCAATGGATCGATAATCAGGATTGTCGGTGTTCCTACTCTATACGTAAAGCCTACAGAACTGTCCGATATTATTCGGCTAGGCCGGACATGGCACACCCGAAACACTCGCCCTTTCTTTTATCTCCTTCCATCCGGCTGCCCCCCCTCTAGATCTTGCTCTTATTTCCCTACTCGGTGTGTGTAGATGGTAATCGATGCGGATCTCAAAGGGCGGCACGCTTTAAAGGTTTGTTTTGCTTTTTTTTTTTTTGCGATGCTTTCTTTTTACGTTCTGCTGGCTTATTGTGCTGGATAGCATCATTCTGCTAACCGATAGCCGATCCGAATTCTCGCTTCATCGAGACGTCCTAGATGCGCGGTTGCCACTAGCGTTGCACAACCGCTAACAGCTGAGAACCCAGCGGCACATCCATCCAGTGATCGTTGGTAACGCTGCGTGATCAGACGAATGTTAGCCCAACTCGCATGCGGGACACAAGAGTAAAACCATTGTGCTGTAATTCGGCCAACAACCATTGGCTGTTCCAGCTGAGAAAAAATAAAGCCGTTGAAACTGAAAAAGTCAGAAACTTGACATGGATGCATTCGTTCTCGTTCCAGGCTGACGGACGAAGAGAAGGAAGAAGATAAAAATCAAATAGCGCGCTGCTTCTTTTAGAGTTTAACACGGCGATAATAAAGTAAACAGTCCGTTAGATGGTGACGGCAAACCGCAATATAGTCTGGCGGTCGGTTGATGCTGCGTTAATTGTTCCGTAACTAAACGGATATCATGTGTTACGAAAGCGAAACAAATCTCTTGGACCAGTATAACACGATTACACGTCGTTGTGAACACACGCGTACTGCTTCTGGCTGATCATTCATGAGCCGTGATGCGGTCTGCGGCGCTTTCTAATCTGATGCGAACGGGGGCGCGGACGCCGATCGATATGTAGCAAAAATAAATGATTTCCGCTAGCCCCGCGAAAATGAGAAATCAACAACATGTAACCAACAACATTTGTATTCCATTATACCCGAGTGTGTATATATATCCTCGTCCATCAGCGGAAACAAAACATTGGCGTGTCATCGCGTTACATCAACACTTTCTTTTCCTTGTAATTATATGCGTCAGAACAATATACATTTTTATGATTACATTCGTTCGTATTTTTTTCTTTTCATTTATTTTGGCCCGTCAGGTCACTCAGTTATGTTCCAGCAAGGATTTACGTAGTGTGACGGCCCGCGTCATTGGGTCCACATTTCATGTTGACAAGCATTACTTAGTCCGCAGCTATAGCGCACGTGTCGCGTGATACAGCTAATCATACAGTTTTAGATGACATTGTTCAGGATTATACTAATTAATCATGACGAGAAATCTGAGTCCCGGTTACAGGCCAAAGCGAATCAATTGTTATTATACAGTTTATGAGGTTTGATTGATAGATAGGAAAGTTTGGCAAACCTCGTATAAGTAATAACGATCTGTCAAGAAAATAATGGTAAATAAATAATGAGATAACCTTTTAGTTTTTGGCCGTTTTGTTCCAACGGTAGTTGGAGGTAGTGCCGCCTCGGTGCTGACGGGACTCTTCCCGTTGCGGCTGATGATGCAATTTGGGCTGCTGCTGATGTGGCAATCGATTGGCCGTGATCCAGTGGCCGGCCATGGGCATTGCAGACGCTGGCGAATGGTGAGCCGCTGGTTTTGCTCCAATCGTCGTTTTCTCTGCATTCCTGTAATGGTTTAGAATTCGGCCATTGCTGCCGGACCCAGTATCCACATTGCCGCTGTTCTTCTCCGCTTGCAGCCAGTGCAGTAAGTTCAGAGCTTCTCGGTGGTTCGAGTTTAGAGTGAGAACTTGATTCAGCAGATGGACGGCCTGCTCTGTGTCATTCCGCTGCCTGTCCGTCGTTCACGCATGCAACGCACACACACACACACACAAAGTTAATAAAGGAACAAAAGACGTGAGCAAAGCTCTCTACCTTCAATCATGAACCATTCGCTGTCTCTCTTTTTTATTTGTGTAGGACCCCCCCCCCCCCCCCGCGTGTCATTCCCGTCCGCTACGTTCCCTCCCCGTTTAGATTATTTTTTCGGAAAGCTGCTTAGCTTATGCTTACATCATTTAGTTAATTACTGTTCTCGGTCTTAATCGCTACGGATGGCATAGGTCCTTCAGGAAATAAGTCAACGATGCAAACTATACATTTGTAAGAGATTACAAGTCTAATGCCACACGTGAAAACCAATTAAAAGGCTTATGCTTATGTTATCCACTGTGAACCCATTCGATACGTTTCGGCCGCAAATTGACATAAAATTTTCAAATATTTTTAAATAGCTAATTGTTTTTTTTTCGCTATTTATGCAAATAAAGATGTTTGAGTAAAACTTACAAATAGAGGACGGCCAGATTGTAGTGAGCGTGAGCGTGGTGCGGATGAGATCGGATGGCGTCGTGGAAACGACGCTCGGCTTCTTTGACGGCCAACTCTTTGCGGCGGTCACCATCTTCCATATCGTCAGCTCGGGCAAGCAAAACGGTCCCTAAATTATTGAGAGCGCTGGCGTAGTTGGGCCATAATCTGTAATCGAAAAAAAAAGAAGTAAGACACAAATCTTTCGGGGAAAAAGCAATAACATTGTAGATTTGGGTACAATTTTCAATTTGTATTCTCCACTCTCTTTTTTTTTTTTTTTTTTTTTTTTGTTCTGGACTATTCAATAAATAATCTCGGGTCCCCGCAAGGATTTTATTTTTGAAAGGTTTACATGACTGTCAGTGTAAGCCTGGGCTTTACGTATGTCTTCTACGCGTTGGCCACTGTTACGTATAATAGCATAGTCAATAATCTGTCCCGGCGAATGAGTGTCAAATAAGCGGCAACGTCATAGACATAGACTTCTTGCAGCGGGAGCCATTGGTTGCAGCGGCAATATCCTCAATCAAATAACACTAACCAACAGCCAAGAAAAGAGCTATTCGAAAGAGAATATCTGCGTATATAAGATTTCCGGATGGGCTGACATCGACCCATGCTGCGATATACAGTCATGGCCTTCAGCCAGTTTTGGCCGATATCTGGCAAAGAAATATCAAATTCGAAATGCGCGAATGAATAGGTGTCAAGGCAAATGGAAATTCGGTACAAATAGTAAAACTATTGAAAGAAAGGCGTAGGAGAAGAAAAAGTTTGAGAACAACACACACACAAAAAAAAAATTCGGAAGAGGATTCTTTGAATGCATGAATAATTTCCATTTTGCATAATACGAATGACGTGTCTTGGTGACTCTTCATTGGCCGAAGATTATTGGACTTAGCCGAGCGCAAGAAAAGAGAACAAGGCACCAAGTGAAAGGCAGTCCCGTGCTGTAGGAAAGAAGAAATAGAACGCAAAAAAAACAAACAAAAAAACAAACAAACGAGCAAAGCTCCGTGGAACCCGAAAAATGTGTGTCGCTAAGGAAAGGGCGCTGAGATGGAACTGGAACAGTGCAAAGACACTTACAGCGCGAAAAGAGGCTTTCAAAATGCAGATGACAAACCTCTCATATCGACTTGTTTTGGAACCCGCGTCTCTTGTTTTTGTTCTCTCTTTCTCTGTTCACGAATTCTAACGCCCACTACCCGGCTAAATCTAGTCACGCATCTCGATTTGCTTTATTCTCTGACTCGCGTTCTATCGCCGACATTCACGGCCATACATCACCGCCTTTCAATCGCGTTTCTCTCTTTTTTCGCTTGGCAAGTGACGTTTCCATTCAAATACGAATCGCGGCGTGTTAACGCCTTTTTTTTTTCTGTCTGAGTACGCAACGAGCACATCATTCAACTGGAAATGCTTGTATTTTTTTTTGTTGTGTTATTACTTTCTATTGTCTTTGGCAAAGGTATGTTTGCGATTTTTGTTGTTGTTCTGCAACGATACATTGCCGATGAAACGAATGACGTTTTGCCATTAAAAAAAAAGGGAACTCTAAAATAGTAACCGAAATAATCAAATACTTAAAAAGGGCGAGCGAAACCGAGTGGAAGGAATTCATTTCTGCTAGCCAAACAGACGAGGGGAAGTTATGAAAAAACACGAAACTTTAAAAAAAAAAAAGGAGTTCTTTTTCTGGCCAATTTTCGTGTGTTTGTACCTGCAAGTATAACGGGGGGGAAAGCGCAAGTGTGTTGCACTTTTTATTTCCCAAGAAAAAACGACGCAGAAAATCTCTGTAACAAATAAAAAAAAAAAAAAAAAACCGCCAAAGAACAAGCTGCTGGTAAAAAGGAAAACTTTCTACACGTAGGTTTCTAGAGTCTGTCCTTTTTTTTTTTTTTCTAAGTTTAGTTGTGTCTCGTTTTGCCCCCCCCCCCCTTTCATAGCCGTCAGTTTGATGACAATAAACTTGTATACACCGCAAAAGAACACAAAAACGAAGAGATAAGAAGACGATCAGCGCTGACGGTCGAATTAAGGCCGTCTTTTATAGCACGTGGGTAATATGTTAGACACACAAATCAAGTGGAGGAACACGAGAACACTCGCAATTGTAGTGGAACAAGAAGAAAGAAATAAAAGATGAAACTTACTCGATGGCTTGCCGGTAGTGATCGATAGCGGCTTCCCAGCGGCCGTCGTCTTTCTGGATGTTGGCGTAATTGTAGTGCATCTTGGCGTTATTGGGCAGAGTCCGCAATCCCGACCTGGCATTCGCACCGTCGATGTAAAAGCGAAGGGGGCCGCATACAGATAGGGGCGAGAAACAAGAAGAATACTCGGAATGAAATAAGCAAATAAATATCGATCGAGCCAATCAATAACCACGGCGGCATTCATACGCAGTGTGTCGTTCGGAATTTTGGAACGGCTCAAGTACAAATAGAAAAGAGTGATAAAAAAAAGAAAAGAAAATCAAAAAAAAAAAAAAAAATGCGCAAAAGCTAAAGAAAATGAGCTGCTGAATGATGAGTAAAAGAGAAAGAAAATTGAAGAATGAAAAGAAAAAATGTTGAACACCGAGCCAAGAATGTACAGATAGCCAAGCGAATGGCGCTATCAGCCATTCCCGGCACGTGCCACTCCGACTATTTCGCTCCCTCTCTCTCTTTTTTTTTTCTTTCACATGTATATATACGATGTGTCTGGTATATATACTGAAAAGCGCGAGACTAGAAAACTCAAAAAATAGGAAATCAAAGGAAATGGTATTGGCAAAGCCGTTCCGAAGAACAGGACGAAATCAAACATCGGCATTGATTTTCGTGATTGCAGTTCTGCCGAGCTCCCCAATCAATTAAGAATTCAACTGAGGAGCTATTTGAAATGTAAACCGGAAGTCTAATCACAGATTATGGCTATAACTTAAGGTGTTAAAAAAAAATTCAAGATTGAAAAGTAAAAACTTGCTCGAAAAGCGTGCGACGATCGGCCCAGTCGAGGTTGCGTGTCCAGGTTTTGGTGACAAAACTGACGGCCAACAGGATGGCACCGAATACGAAAAGGCAACGGGCGAACACTTGACGGCCAGGCCACCAGCAGTTGGACGAAGACGACGACGTAGGAGAGGAAGAAGAAGAAGAAGATGAGGAGGAAGAAAAAGAAGAAGAAGAGCAAGTCGACGACGAACGACGGCGTCGTAATGAGGTATAGGATCCGGTCGCACTTTGATGGCAGACCAGTCGGCCGGCACGGATCGTCCACCGTGATCGTGTTGAACGAAAGACGATCCGCAAACCAAGAGCCACGATCAGGCAATAACCCAAACTGCAAGTGCCATAAAAAATCAGAAATCAAAAGACGTGGAATAAGAAAAGGAAAGCAATTGAACATCATCAGTATCACAGTCCCCATTCACGCAGCTGCCCTCTATTGTTTGCTATCTTTTTTTGTTCCCCCCCCCCCATTTTTACTGTTTATATATGTGGAGGCTAAAGTATACAGCATCGACGTGGAAGTGAGGCTGAAATAGAGGCATAAAAGGGATAGTTTCTTTATTTTTTGTTGTGTCTCTTTTTCTTTTTACGTCAACGATGGAGACTGAATTGACGTGAAACTGGGTACAGCAGTACGTTCAGTGCGGACGGCCGGATGAGATCAGAAAATGAGAGGGGGTAAAAAAAAAAAAAAAAAGAAGTGGGGTACATGGAATGCTCTTTCAATCAGCTTCCGTCTGGATCGGCTCGTTTGTTTCTCACAATGTTTCTATTCGTTCGGCATCCATCATTCTTTTTTTTTGCTTCCTTAAATTCTTTACATTTCTCTCTATTGCTATGTTTTTCCTTATCGTATATATGTTCCGCCTTCTCCTTTTTTTGTGTTTTTTTTACTGTCTGATCCATTTGTTTTACCATCGATTTCTTTATTGTTTTTATAAAACGGGAATTGCCAGGCTCCTCCGAAAGACGACCAAGAAACAATAAGAGAAGGGAGGACTATTCATCAGACATACCAAGACCCCTACTCGGACAACAACACAAAATATAGCGAGGGTAGGAGGATTACACATATTGAAGTGGAACACACGGCAATGCTGCACATGCCATTAGACCGTAATTGCATAGACCGTTCGTCCTGGGCAATTACGGGCATGTCTGTATGTTACAACAGTTTCCCCCGCAGTTGGCCCAGAGAAATAAGGAGCGGGTGGGTGCGGGCAGAAGGAACGCAAGGACAAGGAGAGAACGGCTTAATTTGAAACATCGTTAGATCGTCAAAGGGGCCTGCTGCCACTGTAACTGCTATAATACATCCACCAACATCCTGGATATGGTTAGTCTACACAATAGAGAAAAAAAAAATAAACAAATATTTTTTTTTTCTTTTCTCCAAACTCTTTCTTAATTTGTTTTCTTTGTTCGTTTCTTCTTTGTCTTTTTTTTTTTTCTCCTGGGTTTCCTTTCAAAACCGTTGAGAAGAAAAACCGGAACAATAGTGACAGCAGGGAAAACAGGAAAAAAACAAAACAAAAGAATGCAAAGTAAATGTAAAATAGCCCAATAGGAGAAAGAACACGTTTTTTTTTTTTCTTCAAAACTCGAGGGTAGAAGAGAATATTTTTAAAAAAAAAATAAAGCAAGCACACGAGCGAAGAATAAATGATATCATTAATGACCGTATATATAGTGACACGGAAATTTTCGGCACTAAAGTGTATGATAGACTTACCTTGGGAGGTAGAGAAGCCGCTCCGCAACGACGAATCCGCACGGATAGAACAAATTGGAGGCTGGCAGCATAGGCCAAACCATGACAGCAGCGCTCCACAAAATTAACTTCTGAAAATGGTTTCAAATAATTTAAAAACAAAACTTTTTTAATGGCTGGTGATCGACGTTGCACGTACGAACTTAATAGTTCGGCTTGCCAAAGCAAAAAAAAAAAAAAAAAAAAAAAAAAAAAAAGAAAGAAAGCAATTAAATGACGTCATACTCTGCCGTGTAGTTAGACTATATTGCGTGAGCAGATTGGGCCCACGGTAAACGAAACCGAGGAATAAACAAAGCAACTAATAGGATGAAAGAGACTGAACCCTTTCCGGAAGAAAAAAAAAAGAGAAAATGGAAAATGCTAAGCTGGTTCAGATCGTTGGTTTCATTTTTTTTCCTTCCCCTTTTAAATCTCCTGTTTCCTATTTCATTGCGAACCCTTTTACTTTTTTGGCTGACTGATTTTTAGACTTGACTTGTCTCTTCCCTTTTAGTCGGCTTTTGTTTTGATGTCTTCATTGAGTTGATTGGCGAGGCAAACAAGCGGACGGGATAACGTGCTGTTCGATTGATTTTTTTTTTTTTTTCGTCTTCCTCTAGTATTCTTTTTTCCTTTTTTTTTAAGGTCAACATCAAAGTGAATGGAACACGAGCGAGGACTCGAGAGGGCAGCGGTGCGCTAGAAAGAGTTCTGAAGCCTGGCTTGGTTTCTTTCGTGTTACGTCATCGCATATGCCAACAGGCAAAATAGCTGACCACATTCCGCCATCTCCTCCAACGCGAGAACGATGTCGTTTTAAAAGAGAAATAGCTTTCTTTTTTACGTACGCTTATTGCAGTTCTACAAAAATAAAATCATAATTCAATACTTCCTGTTTGCGTTTTTAAAGGGTGGGAAGAGAAATGGGTTCGGGTGCACAGCTGGAAAACTCAAAGAGTGGCTGTGTGTTTGTCGACCGAAAGTGCGTGGGCTGGACGTGGAAGCCAAAAAAATAAAATAAATAATAGCAACAGTCAATAAAACTAGCAAGAAAGTAAAATGTAGGGGTGCGTAGATTTGTCTGATAGATTTGATTTCCTCTCGCGCATGAATTCCCAATTGCTCGTTTTCGTTGTAAGTTATTTTTTGGGGCTTTTCAAAATTCAAGCTATCTCACTCATATGCGTCAAGATTCACTACAAGCACGATGATAATCAACTAAGGAAAAAAAAAAAAAATAACAAAAGTTGACATTTATTCAGCGCCCTTAAAAAAAAAAAAGAGCGACACGAATAAGGGAAAACAATTGTGACTGGAGCTGATGTGCGTGTCAACGTGCCAGATGATCTCTGCATTGAGTTTTTAGCACGTCGCATCTAGATTGTCGCAATCCTTTTTGATACGTTTCCAGAAACGGGGGGTAGCCTGCGATTAAGATGCCAGACCCACACAGCATGCGGCGCTTAGTGTCACTTGCACATACGGGGGCCTGTCTAGCTTATAAGCTGCCTAATATAAGCTTTCTTGCTACTAACAGAAGAAAGCCGCTCGACGGACGAACACAGACGCTTATCTTAAAACATAATGAAAAGAATTTTAAAGAAACTTGTTTAAAAAAAAAAAAAAAAGTAAGAAAACATTCCTAAACATAATAAATGAAGAGTGAAAAAAAATGATCTCTGAGGAACTTCGCATTTGGCTTCTGTCGCATATCATAATCACGTTTTTGACACGTGATAGTATCCTAAATGTTTCGCGATGTGCAAAGTCCAAAAAAAAAACGGGGCGGGAGGTGACGAGATTTTGTGGCATAAACGACGCATTTAGAAGGAAACCAAACGCCCTAATGATGATTGCATGTAAAGAGAGAGTTAATAGTAAAAGGGAACTCACTTTGCGGTTGAGCCAGGAGTAGACGAGCGCTGCGGCCAGCGACGTGTAGAAAAGAAGAGTGCCCACATTGCGCCAGTCCCTCCAGTCCTCCACCAAAGGGATGGAGCCATTCTGCCAGTCGTAACTGAGTAACACTGGACGTGGTGTTGCGTGATGTATCCCGAAATGTTGTTAAAGAAACAGAGCAAAGAAAAAAAAACAGTAGCATAGTCAGTATTTATTATTATTATTTTTTTAATTACTCTTTGAACAATTATTACGTTGATAGTCTTTATGTGATTTTTGGCCCCCCCCCCCCTTTTTTTACGTTGGCCAAATGGCGTTACTTAAATATATAAGTTTTTTTTTTTTTGCTACGGTCTATGCTCCTATTTATAGGCACATGAAAAACAATGTTAAAGCTATCGGAAATGGCCGGCTGAGACGAGCCGAGTGGCGTAGCGGTAAAGGAAGCACTCACCTGGGGCCAAGAGTAGTCCCATGTTAAAGGCTGGTAGATAGAGCATGGTGAGTATCCTGCGAGATGTGGAAACCGCCGGGTACGACGTGATCAAGTTTAATGTAAAAATCCAAGAAAAGAAAAAAAAAAGAAAACATGCAATGTCCATTAGAGTCGGGATGCAATCACTTCCCATAATTTCCGTCATGCACACATGTGTCTACGTGTGTATATATATAAAACACACAGGTAGATATCCGTAAGAGATGTATGCAAGGCGAAGGGGCTTAGGCGAATTTGGTTACATCCATACGCAATCCCTCACATAAAGGGTGTGTTTAGTTGAAGGCTATCCCGCTCTTAGCTGCTAATCCCGTCTTTTTTGGAGAGATTTACTACTGCCCAGCGCCGTAGGATGCCCCGTGGACAAGAAGAGGTGAATAGGAGAAAATCGGATATTTTAGACGTACTACGTGACACATATAAGAATGGGGTCTGCAGTAATCATGCCGCATCGTATACCTGGCTTTTCGACTGGAAGCGAAGGCCGCCGGATTGTCTTGTTCGGAGAAAAGAGGTAGCTGGCCTTGTTGCAGAGCAATCCTAGCCGCGAGCAGTACCAACGTCTATTTGATAACGAACAAAATCCAACATTAGATTTACAGATTTTCTATTTATTTAGAATTTATCTATTTATTTATTTATTTTTTTTTGGAAAAATGTATCCCAAGGTAATGCCTTTGGAGATGGAATGAATCGATATGAACGTATGATTTCTTACGGTGAAGAGCGACAAAAGAATAGGCCAGCATTTGAAGACGACTCTCAACCATGGCCAGCAACTACAGCTGTTCCATCTACTCGTCGATCTGTATGAGAAAAATGCAATTTTCAGTTTATCAATTGTTAAAAATTAAAGTGAGAAAAGCGTTCGTTCAGTGTTCGGACCCGAGAGATTCAATGAAAATTATTTACAAAGGATTCGGCCCCCAATGTGATTCTTGCGAACCCATCACGCACTCGCCATCGTTTTACGAAATGAGCATTTTCATAATTTCTACGATTCGATTAAAAGTTCGTGGATTATTGAAAACAAGGGGATGTTGTTCGACGTCAAATAGAAGTCTCATAAATAGACGTGCGACAGTTGACATAGTCCCCGATTTCCCAACTGAAGTTGGAATTTCTTTATAGGACACGTCGTTAACGTTACGGCAAAAGCAATTCCACACATCGGCGTGATGCATAATCAATGAGAAAGACTAACGGACAAAATACTTGTTGCTGGGCGATGTGTCAATTTTGGCACGGCCGCATCGACGCTCGTCGCAGCCACTGGCAGATTGTTGATGTAGACGAATAATATCCCAAGTGATGGCGACGGGTAGAGCTGCAATCCCGTTCTCTTTGGCGGCCAGAGCCAAGAAAGCCGATAGCAAACTAACAATCCTCAGCAAGAGGACATTAAAACAGGTAACCGGATGTCGAGATCCGCTTCTCATTCCGAATGATTTTTGATTATTCATCGTCGCCCTGTGTGCGAAAATAAAAACAAAAAAGTTGTTGGTTGGCACAGACAAAATGTCAGCGAAAACTTTCAAATAACATAATTCATTCGAACCGCCATTCAAACTATATAATTAATCAAGGAAGCACGAGCAGAGCGTAATAAATATTTCTGTTTTTGAGTTTCGTTTTACGCACAGATTTCTGCTCAGTGCGGATCGTGTTCAATGCGCAATAAAGCTCCTGTCGTTCACAATGTAGGAGCAGAGTGTGTTACACGAGCTCACCGGTTTGGACACGACGCGTATGTATACTCAAGTCAATACAATGTTAATCAGCGATACGGACGGCGAGGAAGCGGGAAAGGGATGAGACATGTACGTCAATACCTCTCATCCTACTGAATTACTAATGCTGCATCAGTTGTATTATGGATATAGTCTTACGGTGGCGGACAGTTGCATCGGCAAAAAGCTCGGGATCGTCTCATGTTGTTCAGCCATCTCGTATAGATATGGCGACAAACGCGAAATTAGAATGTCTATTAAGCAAAACATTCACTAAGTTCGTCCTTATTGTTGCGTTAAGAGCTGGAAGGATAAAAACAAGTTCACGGTCATGCAATTTTGTTTCGCAAAATTCAATATTTCTATAGGACGAACCGATAAATGCGTAATAAGCCAAGTATTGGATTAGGGATTTTTTTTTTTTCTTTCGGTAGTAAATAAAAGATTTTGACAGTGGCGTTCGTGATCGCTGGTGCAGATGTGAAAATACGAGAAAGAGATATTGTACTTGATACGGCAAGGCAGCCGTTACAATGTTATGGTAGTATGGGCTGCCCAACAGTGTCAGTATTTGTGCTCGACGTCAGTGAAATGACAGAGTGATCGGACATTTGAGAAGAAAGAAGAGATGAAACGAAAAGAGACGTATCCATCATTCCCAACGACATTGGGCAACTCTTTCACGTCAGCACAGTCATTCAGCCATCTTGCCTCTGGTTAGAGACCACACACACTCTAGCCCTATTGCATTCACCTTGGTCATAATCTTATTACTCGCTCGATTGAAATTCCAAGCTATTCGAAATCATCGGTAGAGTTCGTTCACAATACGACTCGTATTATCAACGTCCTTCTCATCGATCGAATTTTGATTAAATACAAAAGAGCTTTTAATAATGATTTTTTTTTTCTACTCGTTCAATTAATCAGCAAATAGATGTTTTACCCCCGCAACCCAAACACTCTGCCTTTGTTCATTTCCTGCACACATTTCCCGCTACGGACGTGCCTTCCTCAATTGATTGTGTCTATCTCGTGTTCGATGATTAACCTGACTAAAACATCTGCAGCCAATGCGATTGTCACTTCTAGCAGCACTTTTTTTTTCTTTTATTTCGGGATAATGTAAAGACGTATCTGGAAAAGCTCGCGACTGCCGTCAAGAAAAGGTGTTATAGATTGCAAGTCTTAAAGTTCTTACAAACGCCAGGAGCTTATAGTTTATCCTATTTATATATATATATAGCCCCAACTAAGAAGATAGCATTTAAGCCAGCACAATCCCAAATAGCGAGGCGTATTCACTTGAACATTGTGACTCTTCTTCGTTGAAGTTTAGCAAAGTTTCGAAACCCCTCGCAACCCTTCCAAGCTTATACACTTTCACATAGAGGTTTTCTGTCTGTGGGAAATAGAAGAAGTCGTATAGCTATACTGGAATTCAGACAAAAGATTTTTTTTTTTTTTTTTTTTTTGCCACAGATGGAACACTCCCAGGGACAGCCTCTGATTTAGAACCGGTGTCGGGTAACAGCCGTCCACGACGTCGTCTTCATATTCCTTTTCTACCTTTTTTTTTTTTCTTTATTATTCTCTTTCCTTCTGTTCTTTATTTTTCTTGTTGAAAGGGGCAGGAAACCCAAGTGGGTAGCCCAAGACGGAAACATATTTTAAAGTTGAGAAACTTTCCGGAATAATAACTCACAACTTTTTTGGGGGAGGGGGGAGGACGGGCAAAACTGCTGTTTGGGACGAGTTCTTATTGGCGCGTTGTATTACTAACGACCTCCTTCATTGAGCACTCATGTCGTCTCGTCTATTTTTCATTCAAGTTAGGTAGTGCTCCGCATCGCTCTTTAATATAAGACGGGCACTGCACAGCTCTAGAATAAACTTAGCGATCTTTCGAACCATTAACGTGATTGTCAGACAATACGGTTCCTTGGCGACATCTCGATTTCGCTTTTTGCATGTTCCTCTAGTATGACGTCATTTACCCGGTTTGTTAAAAAGTATAAGGTAACGGCATATAGATTTAATGGGCTTTTTACCTGTCATGGCTGATGAAGGACAACAGGAAAAACAGAGTTGTTAGGATGTCGGCCCTGCCCACGATACCTGAAACCTGCAAAAAAAAAAAAAGGAAGCAAATGAGATGCTGAAGTTCGTTTTCCCGTATCTCGTGTACAGAGACGAAGAATAGACGCTATTCTAAAAAAAAAAAAATCAAATTATTTCAGCAGACGGAACACGCCGACGCATATTGGTATGAAAAGGTTTACAATGTCACGTCAGTATGTTGCACAGGAAAAGCGGATAAACGTATATGGGATGTAAATAACTTATTTTTCTCCTTTGCGCTGTAGGACTGATGTATTCCGAAGCGCGTTCGTTCTACCCTCGCACCCCTTCCCCGCTCCAAAGAGGAGAAAATCTGAATAATCTGCTTCATATCTTCGTGTTTTTCATTCTTCACTCTCTGTTTGTTTTTCCTGCCTTTTGTGTATTGAAAGGATTTCTCCCGATCTTTCAACACATTTTTTTTTTTATTCTCCGTATCACTTCTTTATTCCAGATAACTGATGTCAACATTATTTTTGATCCTGAGCAAGTCAAACTACATTGTTGTCTTTCGTTCATCTTATTGTTTTTTTTTTCGCCCAAGTTATCAAAGCCACGAACCTGTCACAAGTCACAATCCCTATCAGCTTGAATCAATACCGTTGTGCATGAAAGCGTGCGCCAGCACATTTTGCCCGATGCCCAAGCAATCCAGCCGGAAGCTCCAAACAACAACAGCAGCTTCGTCGGACGTACTGCTTTTAATAGCTACAGGACAAGTCAAACATAGACGTACACACACACAGTTCCCCCCCCCTTTTTTTTTTGATCGCAATCTATGAGATCAGAAATTGGAAAGACTGTTGAAAACTGTAGAGCGAAAGAGAATAACAGCAAGAGAGCGATGGATGCTCCCTGGATGGAAAGTTTTGTGCCCTCGTCTGTTGTTTTCATTTTTCTGTACATTTGTACAAATGAAAAACAGGGAGGAGAGAAGAAACAAAATTGGATAGGCAAAAGAAAAAAACTAAAGGAAATAAGTTCAATGACAATATGAGTTCATCCGGAAGATATCGAAACGTCAGCTTGATATGACGTTTCGCCCGTTACATCGTTCCCTGAAACCTCCCCCTTCGCCGTTCCTCTCGGGAAGTAACTTGTTTGACACTCTAGATACGAAGGCATCAAAAGACTGGCCAGCTTCCATTTTCTCATTTCGTCTCATTTCTTTTCCGATTTTTTTTTTTTATATTTATTTTCTCTTTAATTGGAAAGGACTTTTTCTCGCATCCGGAGTTTCCGAACTTTCCATTTCAACGAGCTCGCTTCACAATGCTGATTTGAATCGTCTTTTGTTTGGTGCTCGGCCATGTTCTCTTTGACAATCAGAGTAGTATTCATACTGCCACTCTTCCGTCAAAACCGCTCAAAGTCGCTTCAATTTTCTTCCTAATTCCGTCGGCTCTCTATTCGCACTTCAGTTCAATAGGGATTGATGTGTTCACGTTGACATTTTATTTTTATTTTTTTAATTCCCACCCTTTTTTTTTTTACAGAGAGACAGCCAAAAAGAGTTAAGACGGTTTACCCTCGAGCCTATTTTGCGCGACTTTGTACAGAGCCCCAACGATCAAAAGAGTCCGTCTCGGGGGCTAACGTAAAAAGACGGGAAATTGAAAACAAGTCAAAGCGAATGAGACAGACACAGACACACACACACACACACACACAGAGAGAACGGAAGAAGCGAAACAAAGTGAATATATTGAGACTTGTTACCGCTTCCGTGTGGATCGGATGGATGGCGAAGAGCGAAGCGGTCAATAGAGATGACAACTTGGAGAGGCCGAGGCAGTTGAGACAAAGCCACGCAAACAGGGCGCTGACCGCTGCATGGAGGATCACGTTGACCGCGTGATAGCTCCAAGGATTGAGTCCGCTCAAGGCATAGTTCCACCTATAGAAAAAAAGACCGGCATGAGCCCTCACGCAAAAACAAATCCTTCTCTTTTACACACAAGACACGATGAACATCGACTGCTGTTGATGGATAGACGCAATGTCAGCAACCCTTTCTCGTACTGGTTACGTTGCTCATTGTTTTGCCTCGTAACGTTTCTAACCCAACCAACCAAGATCATTTTATCTATGGCGGATGTTCGATTGTTGGTCCCCCTTTTTTATTCTTATACTGTATGGCGTTTCTTGACGTCTGTATTATGCGCTTACGTATAGATGAATGGTATACCAGGAAATGAGAGACAGCAATAGTGATGGAGTGACTTTGAATCAAGAGATCTGATAATAGGGTTGGGTAACAGAAGCAGGAGGGAAAGCGAAGAATACGATGATGTTAGACACAGCGCACAGACAACAAAAGACGGTCGGGCCAATACTAAAGTTCTGATGACGAACAAGAGAATTCGTCCAAAAAGGGTTGACATTGCTTTCCGTGATTTCGTCTATACACTCTCGCTGCCCCCCCTTTTTTTTTTTTTGCACTTGATTATTCTTCTTTTCTTTCAATCGTCCCTTTTTTTTTTAATTCATCCGCTTTAACCTTGTCTTTCTGCGCCATCTTCCGTCTATACAACGCGTGTCATTGATCGCCAATATCTTTGTCCGTCACGAATTTTGCGATCAGTACAGTACGCTACTGTATACGCTAAACGTGCAATTGTATGGAATGAAGCTCTTGATTAACAAATTGCGCGGAACAAGGTGGGAAGCCACACAACAGAATGCAAATATGGTAATAGCGATAGACTTACTTGAAAGTGAGAATGGTGAGTGGGCGATAAGATTTGTGACTGCGAGGGTCGAGCAACGACGTCCCCCAGAAATCGTTGTAGAGGAAATCCCAGGTGCCGGCCGTCGGGTCGGTGATGTCCCGGTTGCCGGTGATGGCACTGAGATCGTCGTGGACGAAATCGCCGCCTAGCGAATTGGTGTAGACGCCGACGGCCAGCGCCGGCGGTATCAGGCACGGTAACCATTCTCTTAATGTCGCACCATGTTTGCCTTCTTCAACACTTTGCCGGGCGGACCTTTTTCCGCTGCTTTTACAACAACAACAACCGACGCGTTGCTGATGTTGCGCTCCTACAAACTTCATCGATTCGCACTCGATCCCGCCGCCCCACAAATGACTTCTCTTCTCAGCGCCCATCACTCGACCATGGTCAACAATCTGAAAAGAAAACAAACATTAATTTTCTTGTGATAGTATGTAGCATGGAAGCCTGAGGCTATGCGTAAATAGTGCAGACGAAAAAATGTTGCATTTAAAGAGTTCTAGCTGTTTACGCAACGACAAAATTCTTTTAACATAATGACAAAATGAAAGAATATTCCTTGCCCGTTCCGTTGGAACACGACACAAGAGCGTCTTTTTGAATATTATAAATATTGAAAGGATACTACGTTGTTATTGTGGAGCGTGAGAGGGTCGCGTGACACGCACCGCGACACACTCTCTTCGTACATTGCTATTTAAAGTGGGGTCAGGTTGACAACGGATGGGGGCGTTGTTGATCATATCGGTGGTTATATAGCTGGCAGAAGTGATACACACGTAACCCATACATAAAATTCTAGCATTATGTGCAGCCCTCATTTTTTTTTTTTTTTTGTGAGGCAGTCCCTTCTGACTCATTCTACCACTGGATGGCATATAGCTATATATAACACCAAGTTGCTAATCAGCTTGAAAAGTTTAAAAAAAAAAAAAAGTTTTGTTTTCTGCCACGAAACACATAGACCCATCGATTGGTGTGCCTTCTTTTTTTTCCAAACGTAAAACGAATTTTAACCAATACAAGGGAAAAAAGGATGGGAGCTAGCTATTTTGCATATACACCTATATACCATAGGAGAAAAAGAGAATTTTTCCATTGCTGTCGGCTTATCGGTGACAGTGCGGCGAGGCGCAACCGTTTGAAACGATGGATGTCGGGAGCCCCGTCGGCAGCAAGTCCCTCGGCTCGTTTGTGGCGCGTGTCAAAGAGAAACGAACATTAGCGTGATGTTCTATAGCTGCGCATCGCCATTTGTATCATCGTCAGATGTGCTCAGCAAAGGGGGAATCACAAGGGGGAAGAAAAAAAAAAGGGATGGAATAATTCAGCTGAAAAGACGGGAATAAATTCAGCCCAAAGTTCAACTGGAGCGGCAATTAAAACTCTGCCAGCACAGCGGCTGTAAAAGAAAAAAATTCAATGCCTTCTGGAATAACAAGCCCTTGATTGTCTTTCGTCGTTCAGCCTCCGTGCATGGGGTCGTGAAAGGTTGTCTTCTACAATCTATGGCTTTATTGTCTTTTGTTAATCAATTCGATCTTAATCCTTTATTTTTTCTGTCTTTTCAACTAGCCTCGATTGAATTGATGTCACTTGCAATGTCTGCTCTCTTTTTGTGTTACGATTTGAAAGGATTTCGATTTCCGAGTTGTTCTGGTGTTCCTGTTATCGGCGGATTCGTTGTTAATTGTACTACATTTCGAAAATGCAAGAACTAGGTCACTTCGTATGGCAAAGAAGTTTGGACATTTGGAAAAAATTCGAACATTCAGCCATTTTGAAACTATGGTCATCAACAAGCACTTAAAAATAAACCTGAACTAATTGGCGTTTGTCAATCATTTGAACCAAATAAATAAACAAAATGAAGAGTCACAATTTCAGTGTTTCACAGCGTCACGTGAACATGTCGAAAGGCAGTCATAACTTACGTCAGTTGAATGATGATTGGCTGGAATCTGTAGCTATTTCACCCTTCGTTGCGAATACTGCCAAACTAGCCAACGTAACGAGCATCCACTAACAAGTCGATGATGAGCGCAATTTTTCACGACATTCAATAAAAAACAGACAACTTTTTTGTATCGCTGATGAAATGAACGTCTTTCTTTCTCGAGAATTGACCGGCGAATGGCCAATGGTCAAACAATTACGGCCTTAGGCTGACCACAGAAGGGAGGCGAAGAAAACAAAGAAAAATTGCGCGTGAACTCAATGACAAGTTCAGACTTGTCCGGCCCATCTACAGTCAACATAAACACCAATAATAAAAACGAGTAAATAAAAAAATAAAGGATCTTAATCGGAAATTTGAAGCACTAGTAATGAAGACTTGTGTTGCAATTGTTGTCACAACTGTTGTCTAAATAAGTATTGAAAGAAAAGGCAACTTTTTAAGAATGACAACGCCGTTGCCCGTTGGCTGCCGGTTTAGCAACTGAACTGACTGCGTAGCCGTCGTTCTTGAACGTTATATAGCGTCTTTAGTCCATGGTGGCTATTCAGTTGAGGCAGCTAAAGCTTCAGACTTTGCGTTCGTGCACATGGGGTGGGAAAGAAAATCAGGGTAAGAAAAGAGAGCGCATGCCCAGTACGTGTGCTAAAGTTTAGCATGGAGTTGGAAGTAAATTACTGTTCGACCTAGCGCGCAGCACACCTCGATATACAGCAACGTGAAAAAAGGAGGATAACAGCCATAGGTCTGCCAAAAAAGAACTGGAATTTATTGTACCAACTAGCAGCTAACTAACTTGGTAACTACACTTCCTTTTTTTTAGCTAAAAATTAAAAGAAAAAGTTTGAGGCAACTTTGTCTGGTGTGGTGGAGATATTGGTGCAGTGTTACAGCAGCATCATCATCATCCGGAATTCAATTTGAAGTACTGGTCTTCCAAAAGAGAGGGGGGCATGAAAGTCAAGAGATCAGTGGGTAGAATCCTTTGGAATCACGGATTTCATCACAGCATTTCTTTGATGGCGACCAACTTATATAGATGACATTGACTCCGCCCCATTACCGTTAACTTGGCCACCCATTGCTCGTTTTCATGGACCTATATATCTTGCACTTTCGACATTATAGCACCGAGACAACCGGCTATTGAAAGAAATGAAACAAACAAAAAAAGTAAAGGAATGCAGCAGCTTTATAGTATTAAAGAAAGGAATGAACACCCCCCGTCCCATAAGGGCAATAACTCGGATTCTTTATAGTGCCACTTTTGACCAAAGGTTTTTAACTTCTTAGTGACCTGCCTTAACTATTTCCTGAATTGTTTTATACATCCTCAGCTACAAAGACTAAGAGGAAGAAACGTTATTTTGCATTTAAATATCATATAATTGCTTAAACAATTAAAACACCTGTCAGTTTCGATCGAAATCACAAGAGATGCTCACGAGTCTTTTGATATGAGAAAAGAAAAAAGGTTGGTTCCCTATTCAATCTTGCCTATACATAGGTAGAGCCGTGATATGCAAAGTCAAGGATAGATCAATCCACATCTGGGTCCTCTCATGTTAATGAGTTGACGTTTAACGAGCGCCCAACTCGGCTGTTGGAGCTGATGACAAGATTGAACGAGTTTCTTTAATGACTGACAGCGTCGATGATCTGATGGGCTTAGCTTCTTAAATTGCATATCCCTTCGTTATGAATTTAAGTTGCTATAGTCTATAAAGTCTAAACGATTCTTCTTCTTTAATTCAGCCGTATATTCGACAATGACGTGAATTTTAAAGTGCGTTGCGTATTCTGGAAAAGAACATAAGTCAATTACCCAAGTTTGACGTAAAAAAGAAATAGATGAGATTGAACGCAAAAAACATCGTGGTCATTGACGATTTTTATTTGTTTGTAGACTAGAGCCGTGAAAAATTTTGGTGCGAGCGATAAATTTTGTCAGGATTCAGAGGACGTCTACTTATAGCCGACGCTTCTAAACTTCAATACGGAGAGCGTAGTACAGCAAAGAAGAACATATACACACTTTGGTAGCTTCCCTTATGACTTGTTTTCCTTGTATACACATCACCATTCTTTTATGGAGTGGGTCTACATTTCTCGTAACCTTTTCGACGAGTTCAAATAAATAATAGCATCAATTGCTATACATACATGAGAAACCCAGTCCACACCAAACAGAAAAACAATACCATATCAAATCGGCTGGAAGAAAAAAAAAAATTGGCTCCAAGCCATTGAGTTCTTTTGGCTTTTCAGTAAGTTCTATATACTGTAGGCCTATGGAACGTGTATAGTCAGGTTTTGTTCGCCATTGAGCGTGAAACCCATGCTGGAAGAGGCAATCAAATGTATGCACAGGGAAGCTCGCGCCGTTGGATTAGTATTGTATGTACATTCATATCTGTATAGCGTATAGATGACGTATACCTTATCTGCGTAGTAGGAAAGGGGTTGCAATACGGAGGCTACAGTGACATGCCAATTTCTATTGTTGTACTGTATTCGGAGTCGAGGAGCTTTCATTGTTTCCGAGTTCCGCCATATAGTTTCCACGTTGCAACCATCTCTCAGAGAATAAAAGGGGGCAAGAAAAGGAAATAGGAGACAACAAATGACAGGGGCTGAATAAGAAAGTAAAAATGGGAAGGATTGGGAAGCGAAGAAAACAACAATCCAAAGTGGTGGAGGGGATGATCATCTATATCTACCATACAGAACAGCTCTATAGGATAAGATGACAGTTGGCATTGACAGATGGACGATATTACATCAACATGGATGAGTGGAGCCCGGCAAAAAAAAAAACGTAAACAAAAAGCCAAAAATAAAAGATTGGGCCGTACATCATCCGAAGAGAGCAGTCAAATGATATCAAAAGGATTTATCTGTACGAAAAAGTTAATGCTTTCGTACAGTTTTATTTGCCTGTCTGGTTTTTGTGTTTTCCCCCTCTGTTGTTGTTGTTTTTTTCTTAGAAATGTTTAAATGTGTTTGCATTCTTTTACCGTGTGAATAATATGTAACCACTAACGAGGTTGCGGAGAACAAGACAAAAACAAGCCGATCCATCACTGTTGGATAATGTGGTGCTGTCAATTAGTGCGAGTGACATGTTGTCCTCCTACAAGTCACGGCGGTCCTATACATATTTTTTTTCTTTCCACCATATATTATTGGCCGCACAAGGAATGATCGTTAATCCATAATGCAAAATAATCGTCGACGCATCGTACGACGCAAAGATGCGTGTGGGTGTGTCTTTGCGTTGTGGAAGACACACATGAGTCGTGACTAGACGACATACTTTCAGAAAAAAAAACCTTGTAGACGGTTTAATATGGACTCGTTTTGAATTTCAATTGTTCGTTTACTGAAGACGAATTTGAATATATTGTAGTATTCGAATCGTGTAGTTGTTGCGACTTTTCCCCAGTTGTTTTTTTATTGGTTCTGGTTGGAAGCGCATTGGGAAAACTCTTAACGAGAAAACAACGACGAGTGCCTAAAACTGTCGCATCCAAAGTTACATGGTCATGTTTTTGTGTTGTCGTTCAACTTTCAAATGTTCTTTTAGCGTGTCATCCAATCGACACGATAATCACACTGCGGGCAATGACGTAGAAAATGAAAAATGTCGCTCTATACAGTACTTTTATATGGCCGACAAAACATTAGGAATGAGTCCTCTCTGTATATATATATACGTACATGTGCTGATTGAGAGGTGAGTGAAGAACACAAAATCGATTGAAAACTCGACCCTCCGTCTTTTCTTTATCCTGATCTTTCATCTTAACCAGGGCGCACGCGTCTAGCAAGTCCTCTCTTTACACTTCTTTTTATTCAGACAAAATCGTGTGATTGTCTATTGAATAATTCAAAAAGAGATCAAGGCTAGTTGTTGAATTCCTAGAAAGAAAAAAAAAGAATGAGAACTGCTTTTATTTTCTTTTTCTAATACAACATGTAGACAGTATGTAGAGATACCTACAAGAAACATGAACTTTGCATCTGGACCAGATTAGCAGAACATTCGCGTGAACGCCAGCACGTTCTGTGCCTTTTGGATACATTCCGCATATTCTTTCCATTTGATCCATTTAGTCGTTGGGCAGAACGTGACACCTTTACTGACAAAAAATAAATACGTGGCTGAATCAAAGAATCGGATGGCAAAGAGAAAAGACCCTCTTCTTAGAGTACGTGCACGTCCAAAAAAAGTGTCGAAATGAGTTGGATGGGGAGCGTTACGGACGAACGCCATAGCAAACAGAATGCACTGACAGTTTTGGGGGACAAGTTCGCAAGACTTTATTATCATAGATTTGTTGAAACATTCACAACCGTGTGAAGGGAAAGAAGAAATCGGCCATCTTTTCGCAAGTCAAAAGAAAAGTTAAACTTTGCTATGCAAACAAGCCAGTGCAATTTTTATTGCTAGCGAAGGGTCCCTCGCTGTATTTGAGCTGCGTTGTTCATTGGATTTTTCTTTTCAGAATCGATTCCGGTGCGGATCTTTGTCGGGAGGGTTCGAAAACGAGTTAACTGCAAATGAAGCGGCGGTTTAGACGGTCGGGGAAAAGAGAGAAGAGCTTGAAGCTGAAGACAAACTCTTTTTGTCGCTTCACCTCGGGGGACAGAAAGGAAATGGGCCAACAAGGACTATGTGTGCAACGCACGATAGCGCAATATATGACGTAATTCAATCGTCTAGCTTATACACACCTATATAGATAACGGGTCTTTTATGCACTTTGATTTCCTATCGTTTCGCATTAGCGGTGATACAAATGCAAATTGCCAGTTTTCAAAAGGCGAAAAGAGGAAATAACACGAACAAAATAATGTCAAACACCTTCACAAAGACGATGGCATTTTCTCTTACGTTGGTATTAATATGCGTAAAAAAAAATACGAAGAGTTCCCTCGTTTTTTTTTCCCCAATCCGGGCCTCCGTCTCATCTGCTTAATGTGATGGAAGCCATTTGATGAGATTTTTCTAGCTTTTTTTTCTCCTTCATGCTGACTACGATGCGCTTGACGTAGCACAAGAGCAAAACACTCTGTTCCTTTTAGAAGGTTCAAACCGTTTCGTATTCGCCAGAGGCCTGCCTTCAATTTTTACTGCATTTCCTTTCTTCATCCTGCATCATTCGATCGATAATCAATTTCTAATTTTCACTTGGCCGCTTTTTTCCTTCACGGCCGAAAAAACTTTAATATCTTTCGCAAAAAAACAACTGCATTTTCTCTTGGTCCGTTCGCAAGCCCTGCGATATTTTGATCAGAGATGTACAGGCCCGCAGCTGGGAAAAACTCATCATCTTTATTACTTTACTTTGCCATCCCGTTGCTATCTTCGTTGTACTCGTGCGGACTCGCTAATAAGTGATAACCTATATTCACTTTTGCTTTATGTTGACTATCGTTTTCCCCTTTTTTTTTTTTTTTTACTTCTGGCTATATTGGATGCTGTACATTTTTCAAAATGAAAATGTTGCAGTCCGAAAACGCAACGTGTTTGAATTTGCCGCACAAATGGAAAAGCTTCTCCGGTGCGTTACGTCCATTGGCAATTTGATTTTACAAAATACAGAATGAAAATTCGCTCGAACAACGTTGCTACGAGTGACCTTTCGAATAAACCGATTGCCGTGACATCAAAAAGAATTTTCATCTATTGATGAAGAGGAAATCACTGGAGGCAGTTAGAAGAGAAAAATGAGTCCCGCCGGAAATTACCTTAGATCTGTTGGGGACATTTCATTCATCACCCAAACATCGTAAAGGGCTTCACTTTTATACATATATATATATATATATCCCTTCGACTCTACACACATGTATAGCTGGAGCTCTACAAAAAAAACTAACTACTAACTTAGCATTCTTTCATTTCTCTATAGCTTTTTTTCTTCTCCCCCTTGGATACAGAAAAAGGACGTTCACATTCTTTTTCTACCTCAAGCTTTTAGACAAATTGAAAGCGAGAGTTGTATACATCTTGCCTCTTTTGCTATCCTTTCTTGTGCAGCTTCATTTCCTCTCTCACAATCGGCCGAGTAGCAAGTTGCCTGTCTTTTTTAGAAAGCCGCGTTAAATTCCATCCGCTATGCGGATGCTTCTCGAGCAATTGGCCATCAATGCGTTCACGTTACAAGAATAAAGAAGACACACACACTGTTCCCTCTTGCATCGAAACAATTTCCGCCTTTACTTATTGATGTACAACAAGTAATAAAAAGATCGTTGGTGTGGCGACGAATCCGGTCTGGTACATTTGGGGGTCTCTCCCTGGACACTTCCAAGTTTTCTTCTGTTGTGTGCAGACGGAGAGAATCTTGGCATCCAGCGATGAAAAAAAGTGCTTTTTTAAAAAACGTATATTTCTATTCTTATTTGTAAAAAGTTTATGACCAGTCCCTACAGTCTTGTCGACTGCTTTAGTGGGCGAGGCTACAAGCGAAAAGAACGAAGCTTGCGTGATGATGAATAGACTCAAATGGAGGACCTGAAGAAAAAAGAAAAAAAAATGTGCAAGACACAGGCACGGCAACGCGGAGGGGCTTCCGGGAATCCAACACTAGAGAAAACGAAGATGAAGAAACAAAAAATGTTGAAGAATACAAGTTGCATCCTTTTTCTTTTTAGCCCTATTGCAGATGTATAGGACGGGTGCTGATGTATATACACAGATGAAGATGGAGAGCAATAAAGATATTAGACTATATACGCCCGGAAAACTTTGCTAACAGACAGTGTTATGTTTTGCTGATTATTGTGAAGACAGTGCCTCTGGGGCAAGTTACGTCAGTCGGCCAGTCCCGCATACGCGGGGGCATTCAGTCCGTATCACAATTCGCTGTACCTCGCCTATTGTGCGATATCCTAGGTGTGTATATCACTGAACAAAGAACCGACAAAAGGCCCTCGTACCATTCTGGATATACTTTTGATATTATTACTTTCCCTTTCAAGGTTCATCGCGCCCAATTTCTTCGGCATTTTTCTTTTTAGCATACGAAACATATACTTTCAATGCGGTGTTCGTATACAATGTAGGACAATACAAACGCGGTGAAAAAAAAAATGGAGAAGATGCAATCGATTCTTAATGGCATCTTTCGTAGGAAGATTCTCGAAGGTTTATTTGACAGCAGATAGGAGAAGAGGTCCGCTTTTACGGTAGCCGTATCTAGCACGATGCGGGCAATAAAGACATGTTCACTTGTGTATACTAGCAGCCTGTAGGACACAAAAGAGACGAGTCGAAGCGACGAAGTAGCAGAAAGAATATAGGCCTACAGAATGCCTCACGTGTCTACAGATCCACTGATAGGGAAAGCGAAAAGAAAAGCTCGAAACGTAGAGCGAGAAAAAGTGCGAGACATATAAAGGATAGAAATAAAAGACATGTATATCTCTATATAAATAGGTCCGCTTTCATGTCTGGTAAAGAGAGAGAGAGAGAGAGAAAAAATGATGAAAGCAAAAGGAAAATGAGAATAACACATTCTCTATTCTTTCGTCTACTATAGAAAGAGAATTTAAAAAAAAAAAGAAATAACGAGCGGCTTATAATAAAAGAAGAATAAGGAAAAGACGAGAAGAAAGGATATCCGCAAGCGGAATGCACACTGTACAAGTCGCCGTGTTTTCGTCAATTCACTATAGGACTGCCATCCGAGGCTGGAAATGTCCCCTGCAGCTATTGATTCTGAATATAAAGTAATAATATATAAATACACATACCTATACATAGACGCTCTTTATGTAAGGTAAACGGCCCGCTATTCTTTAGTTTTCTAACATCTACCCTATTTGATTTGCCATTTTTTTTTTATTAACGAGTTAAATTCTTCTTCAAAGCGAATCACTAAGGTTTCCCAAACAGGACCTCAAATGGCCCGTCTTTCGTCCCGCCGGATTATATACCAACGAAAATGCGTCGTGATTGATGATGAAAGCGGAGGATTTCCATAGCGATCATTTCGTGTTCCGTCTGTATTGTTCTTAAAGATGAACTTTTCGCGCAAACAAATTTCTATCCCTTGCTTTCTTCTCTCATATTCCGGCTATTATTATTCATTATTCGTCGGCAGCAACGATCGGAGAAATATGAATGAATTTATTGCGACGGCCAACTTCGAACGTGTGAGCAATTCCACCGTCAGTTCAGTGATACAATGAGACCTTTAATGCGCCAAATCTATTAGAAATTTTTTTTCTTCAAAGCTGCTCTTTCGCAAATGAATTCGGCCATCTCTCAATAAAAGATGATCCGAACTGTCACCAAATCCTCGATCCATCAAGATGTCGAGATAGTTTTCTTGTACCATTCGCAGCCTGTCTTCTTAAATGCCAGCGAAGGGCAACAATAGAAGAGTAATGGAATGAAGAGAGAAAGCTGAATCATGTGATATACAGGAGAAAAAAAAAGAGACACTCTTACTTTTATTCTCTTCCATGGAATAAAGAATAAAAATCATGCTCACACCCATAAAAATGCTCTTTCCTCGTCGACATTTTCTCTTTTTTTGGCCTAAAGCCTGTACATGTGGATGCGCTAGCATTGTCTAATGGAAAAAGAATGTCCTCTCTTTCACACGATTTTCATTGCCCTCCGCACTCTTTCTATAAATACGGTTATACATATATAACAGCACTTGTAACACGCGCCTAATGGCATGTCCAAATGACCGGGCCGTAAGGAGCAACACGGAGAGAACAACACCGTCTGGCGCACGTTCATTTGGCCAAACGGTAGGAGCACTTTGAGACTGTTTTTTACGTGTCTTCAACTGGATGCCTATACAAAGTTGCAGACACATCAATGATGATAAAGAACCCATTGCGCAGAAAAAAAAACGGTAACAAAAGAAGGACGACGATAAAGGAAGAAAGCGCAGCTTATATTTCCCAACTGACAGCGATGATCGATGAAACAAATGCCTTTGTCGATGGTCAATTCCTAAAGTAAGCTCTGCAACCTTATTCGAACGAAAACACACACCGAAAACAAAGCTAGAAATCGTTATACGTATAGGTAATTTCAGAACTGGCTCTAATCCAAACCCACTGACTCTCCACGCACCGACAATCATTTTTTTTTTTGTTTTGTTTTGCTTTGTTGTTGGAAGTTCCGTGAGAGGTTCGCTATCACCATGAAAACCCAGAAAATAAAGGAAGGCAATTTGCCGTGCCGACGTGAATAACTGTATGGCAAAAAGAAAGAAACGCATTCATTATCGCGGAAAAAATTAGAGTTTCGTGAATCACCGCCCCACTGTCGCCAGCCGTCCGCACGCCAATGGCCAGAAAGAAAAATATGGCGACAATGCTCATCACCGTCGCACGCATTGTTTCGCTAAGTGCAACTTAACAAACGGGTTAGATAAGAAAGAGGGTGATTTTTTATTCTAAAAATAAGAAATAAATCAGGAAGAAAAGGATTTGTGCGTTTGCATAATAGGTCGACTAGTATTGATGTAAGCGCCGTCGTTCGTGTTGGGTCTGTCAGTTTCACAAATCAAAGGGGAGGGAAATAAAATAAACAAAAGAACTCGACTCACTCGAGGGATTGAGGGGAGATATTTCGCTGACACTATTCTCCGTGACACCAGAAATAAAACCAAGGAAACAAAAAATGGATTTTTCAAAATGCTTAGACAAAAGAAATTTTAAATGGTGAAACTTGACATTCGGGCAACCCGCAAACGCTGAGCGACAAAACTTGATAGTTGTCGTCTCCCCCTCCATTCTGCCCGTCGGGTCTAGTTGGCTCCTTTCAACTTTTAGTTTTTTAAAAGACAGTTTCGACGATAGACCATCAAGGGATCGGCGACCAACTTTGATGCGCTTCCAAAACGTCATTGGGCCAAGCCAAAAACCGTTTAGATTATTCAATGAGCGTGAGGCGAAGGTTTCCGATGAGCCAAGCGGACGGATGAGCTTTCCACGTTCGTCCCTAGCTCCGCAGTTTTCTTACATGTCCCTTCGTCGACGTTGACAAACACAATTTGGGGCTTCTATTTACTAAAACTTTCCATCTATCCGCCCCGTTTGGGGTGTGCGGGGCTTGATGCTTTGGCACGAATGAAATCAAAGTTTGCCAAATGGCTACTCGTGTACGTCTACGTGGGAAACAAAACGAATATTGCATCCGGAGGAATGTCGTCCCCTCTCTCTCTCTGGAGGAATGGGCATTTTACCAAACTTTTTCATGTCCCCATTTAGAAGCCATTCTGAGAACAGAGCGCATTGTATGAAGTAATGAAAGAAAAAAGGCACAGTTTTGAACGTACCGATGAGCTACGTTTCCTAACTTGGTAATACAGAGATTGGCAAATGAAATTTTTTTAAAAATAATTTTAAAAATGCTGAAAAGAGAATCGATTCATGAATTTGCAATTGAGTAAACCACTAGTGATTCGGCGGTTAAGAAATCACCACTTTGGTACGCCATTTTGGCGCTTCGAAATGTATTCAAAATGACATTTCCTTTGATTGAAGCTGCAATGACCTGCGCCTGTGAAACGCCCAATCCAAAAAAAAGATAACCCCAAAAATGTTTAAGCAAAAGGATACCCCGAGGAATACCAGGTAGTTCTTTCCATCAAAGCCAATTTCGATTTTTAATTTATTTTAAATGGCGAGTTGAATGGGGAAATATGGTGCTGGGATGGATATTAAAAATATATATAAATTGAAAGGCCATACCAGATTGAAACCCGTTGATATCAAGAAGAAAAGACGTTTGTTTAATTCATTCTCGGAATGGGCGTATTTCCCACTGGTAGGTTGCAGCTCTCAGGATCATCGACCCACCACTTCAGAATGTCTTCATACGTTGTTAACGGTAGTTGTTCGTCGTGAGAAAGTTTGCATAGGTGACACCATCCTTGCTTCGTATCCAGATGAACATCAAAATTCGGTTGCCAGTCAAAATAGCGCTCATACAGCGAATCAGTTTCGTTCAGTAATAGAAGGTATTTAGCAAGCTCTTTGGGCGAATCAAAGTCTTTGACATCAATGAAAGAATGGAACGGTGCGAACTGAGTATAATCCACGCCACCCATGACGATCGGCACCGTGTCGTAAAGGAAACCGGTGGTCAATTTCTCCGTCACGTAATCCGTGCACAAAGAATTTTCGAATCCGATGTAAAACTTGTAGTCAGTCCGGAGCATTTCACGACAATGCTTCCGATCGGTGCACGTCAAATTGCCGCACTTTCCGTAAATGTCTATCGGTACGTACCGGCTCAGTTCCTCAACGTACATTTCACGTTGGCTGGGCGTTACGCAGTTGGATACGAACCAAGCCAACAATTTCTTCTTGCTGCTGCCGATGGATTTTCTTTCGGTTGGTGTCACGTCACTACGGCGTGGAATCGGAAACATCGAAGACAACGTGAGCTTCCGTGGAACAATAACACCGTACGAGTCGCGATTAACAATATCCGAATCCAATCGATACGTCATCGTCCAGTTGAAAAATCCGTATCGAATGCGTTCATTGAGCAACGGTTGCGGGTCGGTGTTGGCTGGCGATTCCATTTCGTAGAACACAAAACGTTGATGGGGGAACCGAGTGTCAGGTAGATCGGACAGGTTCATGTTTTGGGCAGAGAAGATGACGACATCGCTGCGGTTAAACAGCATCCGGTCGTTAGTGACGGTGCAAGAGTGCGTTGGACATTGAGCGTCGATAAACGGTTGATGACCGAAGCCGAACGTGAAATTCTCGATACCGAAAAAATGGTTCCAGTAGAGAATAGTTTTCAACGCTGGAATGCCCTCGTCCTGAGGGGTTTCTGTATTTGGCAGAACGTTCTGGATTCCAAATTCAACCTAGAAAATAAATGAAAATGACATTTTACATTAGATATAATTGATGTTATTGATGTGGTGGACATATGTATGTATAAATCATACTTTATTGGCATCCAGCTGAAGACTGAGGCTGTAGAGGATGAATAGCACGGGGAAGCAGAACAAGAAGATAACCAAAACTTTATGTTTCCGGTACTCCAATGCCACAGCCATTTGACATGAGTTCGATCTTCAGACTTTCAAAGACGATTTTTAGAGAAAAAATGACTCCTTCCAAAGAAAGGACAGAATTTGAGCGGTCAAGTCTCTAGAGTCACAAGCAGCGTTGTAAAATTGCCGAAAAGAAACTCTTAATGTCGTCCATCACATTGCAAAACGAAATATTCTGCTAGTACGCAAACGAAGTTTGAATCCACGAGGAAGAAATTTCGCGAGATTACACATCGTCTTTTGCAGTTTCCACACCAAATCGACAATCTGTATCCAATTCAATCAAATATTTCTCTATTGTGCCCATTTCCTAATGCGAAATCGTATCTTTTGGCCATGTTCTAATAATCTAAGCCGCCCTATAGAACGATGTAATATGCTCAGCCAGTAGATGCTCTTTATTCTGAGGACGGTGATTCCTCGTTTAAAAAAAATCCCGATATCACCTCGAAAGAGAAGCCTTCGTTTCACACAAGCGTCAACAACGTGTGAGAAACCAAAGGTGTGCAATGAGTGGGACGCCCCTCTCAGAAATAAGAGATAGTGACAAAAAAAAAGTAATCGACTTTGAAAATTGAAACCGTAAAAATCCCTGCTTTTCACCCACGAGTGTTATGCAAATTTATTGGAAACTTTATAACTACTTACCAACGCCTCTCGTTTCTAGCGGGTTTCCGAAATGTTACGAGTTTTTTTTTGGTTCCGACTTAGCTTCAACTGAGGGCTCTGAAAGAGGCTTTCTTTACAGGTCAACGAGAGAAGTAAAGGAAAAAGAAATGGACGAATATTTAGAACGGATGAAAATAAAAAAGAAATGGGGTATCTGTTGCCGAACATGCATCATAAAGCTCTAACTTTTTAGACGGATCTGTTTCTATAATAGCGTATTCTGTTTTTACGATTTCCTAGCACTCTAGTTGCCAGGTTAAATTGATGGGAATGTCTTTCCTGCCATTGGAAATTTTCCGCATTCATTTAATCTTTAACTACTTTGTTTTTCAGGATTTCATATCTGTCAATTTCTTCGAACTATTACTATGCGCATGGAGCTCACTAGATTTTTAGATGAAATAATATCAAATTATAATACTTTGCTCGAATTGCTCAGAATACGCTATCCGACTTTCAAAACCAGGGACCACGGGGAAACCATGATTGCTATTTTTAAAAATGTAAACGGTGTACGTATTTATTCAATACAAAAAGTTTTCACATTCAAACCTCATTCTGTGACAGACTCTGTTGAAGATGGGAGCTTCCCACAAGCTTTCATAAATTTAACCAAATAGGCTGGTCTTTTCTTAAATTGTTTAATTTTCTGTCTTAGCTGGGCTGCAGTTTCTTGGTAGTAATTCTTTTTGTCCATGGCCATGGCCTATTTAAGAATGTCATACATTAGACAAATTTGGTTTGTTTCCCCACATTCAGCTAAATGTAAGATTCATACTATCAGCAACATTTGCTTAAACCATTCTACATGTATAACCATGATATAAAACCAAAACCATAATGGGTGTTGTTCAAAGAAACAATAGGTTATACCCAATTAGTAATGCAAGGACATTTGAAAAACTGGGCTAGGAATTACCTCATAGTCCTCTCCATGTTTCTCGAGAAGATATTCAATCCATTTGACTTTTTCTTTTGGCATTCTCATGGTTCCAGTTCTCGGAGCATTCGACTCTTTTTCAAGTTCTTTAACAACAGTTGTTGGTTCTGGATTTTCAGGACCCTACAATAGGAAATGTAAGCTTGTATTTAGTAGTGAAAATGTTTATGAAAATCTTACCCTAGGTGTCTTAGTGCTGACGGGTAGTGATTTGTTTGAATCATACACCAGTCCCATAACTTTTAAATTTTGACTTGCTGATAGATTACTTCTCCAATTATCTTTTATAGCTGAACTAAACCACAAGAAATTTAAAAAGTTAAACTATTAACACTGTCCAGTAAGTTGAAGTATTAAAGGCATGCTTACCAAGTGATGTTTGGAAGCTTCCTAGCTTTCTTTGCAACCTTTTTTTTGTCGACATGGTACTGAAACTTCTTCCTCCCTCTTGACTTTTTGTTGCTTACCATCTTACCAAAAAGTTATTTTATCTCTTAACAGCGTCAAAACACCTTTTAACGTTTAGGACACGTGAAATTCCAACAGCAATATTCAGGACTTCACGTGGTGCAGCTCCCTAGCGGAAAAATAATAAACTACAAGGCATACGTTCTTAAATGGCAGCCAGAACTTAGAACTCGAATCGCCCACTAGGGTGTGCACGCTGTTAATCGGTTAATTAACTGATGACCAGACCCTATGGCAACGCGGTTCCCCCATTCCCACATTCTGTAAGATATAGTATACCTACCTATTTATGAAAATTAATATAAAAATTCCCATTTTTATTTTCGGGTACGAACGAAATAGGATGCAAGTACAAGTTTTATGCCAAGATGTAAGACTGAGTTTTGTATTGAGTTCTAGCTAAAAGCTAGACAGGGTTCTTGACGGAAGACCGACAGGTTTAAATGTTTAATAGTTACAAAAGAACTGCGTATCGCATAAAGGAACCGTGCAAAACTTCAGACACATAATTTATACCGTAAATACTTATAAACATACTGTAATCTCACTATTATGCATAGAAACTGAATTCTTAGAATGTGTGACTGTGCAAATAATGCGAGGGATTTAACAACGTAGAGAAATCTATTCTTGTTATTCTGGATTTGTATCATGCCTATAGCTTGCCACTTGCATTTGATTAGCGAAAGTGTTATTTTTTTTTGTATTATTTTAAATGTTCACGTTCATTTTCCCTCTTAACACATTTAAAGAGACTTTTCAGGCAAGAGGATATTTTTTTTTTCTTTTTTTTTGCAGCACTGAATTTTCCTCCCAATATTTCATCTAATTTCCGGAGTTTTCTCCAATAAGGAAACTCGCTTGAGCGGGTAATGGTGGGCCGTTCAATAAACTTTCACCATCCTGGATGCCCAATGCGATTACAGTGGTGGTATTGGACATCAAATAATCTGTGCAATATCTGCCCTGCGCGATAAGCGGTGAATTTTCGTTGAGTGTATGATCCCCCTTTTGATTATAAACAAAATAAATATGAACCGTGCTCATTACGAAGTGTTAAAAACTGGGGTAGAACTTACTGAGCCAATTCCGTCTTCTCCATTAGGAAAAATTATGACTTGTTCTAGATTGCTGTCACAGTCCGATATCCGCTTCGTGGCGTCACCACGTTGCGTCCTTTCGAGTACAGTGGCACTACGAGCGGCCTGATAAAGTACACGACTGAGGCAAAAATAGACGACGTCGGTTACGGCACGGACCGTGTAATCAGTGACAAAGGTCTGCCCACGAGCTGCACTGCCACCTCCCCCGTCGGGTGAGACTGCCATTCGCACCGATTGGACGCTGCGAGAAAGTTGGGTAGACGACGCCGACTCTGTTGTTGTTGGAATAAGTTAAAAAGTCGGTAACCGCAACGAAGGCAGAGACAATACTAACCCATTGCCGATGGAAAAGACATCAGGGCTTGTGAACCGTAATGACTGAATGGCCCACTTTCGAAAACTAAGTTTTCTTTCCCTACAGTCACTTCCACCCGGCCTTCAAGGATCAGTACGAAATAATCGGCCGGTTTACCCTGGATTATGAAACGATTTAAAGATACCCGTGTGAGAATTCTTTTAGACTTTGCCATTGTATTTACCTGTTGGAAAATGAACGTCTCGGGCGGATGATGATCAGATTTGTCTGCATTCTTATTAACGCGTATAAAACGTATGATTTGACTTTGCTGCATCAATCGTCGGAGAACATTTGTTGAGATCAATTCCGGCTTGAAGAGATCGATTGAAGAACTCAGAAATTGAAAAGCTGCTAGAGCCAATTGGGGAGAGATCTTGTGAGCGGTCTGTTCGTGGTATTGCAAAGCGAAGCCACTGAAATCTTGGAAAAGCCTTCCTTTTTCTCGTCGACGTTTGCTGCGGTTGTCCACTGTCAATAAGACAATTATAAAGCAATGGACTACAATACGTAAATCACGAAATTTTAGGCTTACTCCAAACGTCTGTTTCATCGACGATTTCCGCTAAAAATCAAAGAACAAAACATTATTGATTTCTAGTGGCAAACTTATTCCTTTAATAGGAATACTGACCTTGAATCAATTCTTCGATAATATCTTCAAGTGTGACTAATCCGACAGTTTCGTAGAAGGGATCTCCATCTCCTTGACAATTGACCCGTTGAACAAAAGCCATATGTCCCTTATGGCCTTCCTTGAATTCTTTGAACATGATGTCCTAGGTGTATTGTAAAGTATCATAAAACGAACTATTTCGAAAAGATAAGCTGTCATACGAGTGTCGTGTCCTCGAAAATGAAATTGCACTGATTCTTATAGAATCTGCACAACGTCTTCAACGGAATGGCGTCCTGAGGATCAACTAAGGCAAGTTCTTTGATGAACAACAATCCGATAATGTTATTCCGTTCTCCGTCATAGATTGGCACTCGCGAAAACCCTGTTATTAAGACAAGCGATAATTATTTGTTTTAATTAAATTTAAAAAAAGGTCACCGCACCTTGTTTCATAATTTCAGAAACAGTTTCGAAATCAAGCAGCGAGTCGTAACTGAGCATAAAGACATCTTCCAAACGTGTCATAATGTCACCCACTGTTTTGCGACGAAGTTCCAGCGCGCCAGCAATGATATTCACCTCTTCTTTTTCGAGATCGTGGTATTCTTTTGTGACCTATTGACAAACGCAATAAAAAGTAGTATACAAGATATGATATGCAATGGGACCACTGCAACAGGACAATGCTTTCATTCGCAAAAGGCAACCCAAGCATTCTCTTTCGTAGTGTACTCCATCACTGTTACGACGTAAAAAAAAGCTAACTACAACAAGGACGTTGCCTACGCAGATACAGGGGACGTCAAACATCAGCAATGCAGATGTTTCTTGTTTACATCACGTTACACATTGAAATGGATTGTGAAGTTGACTCTACGAAGAATTGCGTAAACCTATGCGTCTCGTTGCAGAGATTCAGAAATGTTTCATTTTAATGCTTTACCTTAATCAACTCTTTTAGCCTTTCTCGATTGTAGTAAGCACCGAGTTCTTCGCCCAATATCCGGTCCAAAATTAACGAGATCGGATACGACATCGGAAAGGTAATCAGCATGAAAAATTTGGTAATCCAAACTGTGTGGGCTCCGATAGCAAGTCCGTGTCGCGAACAAATAGCCTTGTGTTACGAAATACAGAAAACGACAAAATGGGATAAATTAGATTAACAACAACAAATGTACCAGTTGCAAAATACCTGCGGAATGATTTCACCAAAGATAACAATGCCTATCGTAGATCCTATAATAGCTACCAGTCCAGATGTTAAGTCGTCCAGTAGAATGGTGAGCGAGTTATTAACCAAGACATTTCCCAATAGCAGAGTGCATAATAGATAATTTCCGTGATTGCGGACGGGACTAATGGTTTTGGCGTATTGCTTCTCTTTTTCAGTTCCAGTATTTTCGTAGATTTTCAGCTCTGTGCGATCAAGCGCCATCAAACCTAATTGCGAAGGGGTAGAATGATGGCCATATTTAGAGCCATGCCGAGCCATGTTTTTCACTGTGACATGAAATTGGACTTGTATATATCGCTACCCAGATTGAGACCGGAGAAGAGACCCGATAATGTCATAAGAACGGTGATGATGACCACTTGGATCCATAGGGGAAGAGCAGGCTGGTAAGTCCGTATTTTGACACCCGGTTCGCTGCCTTGGTGGATCCAGCGATTGTGCCCGTCGGTCCGCTCCAAGGAGCAGATGTAGAAGGCGGGTGTCTCTCCAGAATTCGTCAGACTTTCATCGACAAACTGATCAGAGCTCGGCAAGCGGAAACTTACCAGCGTCGAGAATGCAGTCAACGAATCTTTATCGATCTGCCGTGGAGGCACGTCCGAATAGAATAAACAGCGTAGGCGCAATGGATAACCTCAATAAAGCAGACTATTCTCGAGTCGGCACAAGTATTGACTCGCTAATCCAGATCGACTTACGTGAACATTGACGGCGAATGGCAGGTTATCACAGTCGGCACCTCTTTCCCGTCCTGCCATCACGAAGCGCAACTCGGATCCGTTGTTGAAGTCATAGCCGAACAGACGAGCCGACACCTACAGTTTAAAAATGTCAACAATACCACATTAAAAGATTTCCATCGCTGTAAAATAAAATCAACAAAAAATACTAGATGTTGTTTAAATAAAAAAAGCAGATATTGCATGAATCGATTATTAGGTAACGAAATTTAAAATAAAAATCGAAGTTTTATCATGTCAAAACAAGGGGACACGTGGTAGTTTGATCAATGATGCATTTTGAAAAACTTCGACTTGGAGAAGCCATAAAATGGAGCTTACGGTTGCGCCAGCCAATACAACTGAAACTCCATCTTCATAGCTGACTCCTTTATCGACCTCTTCGACGCGTAGGCCCGTAATTACGGCCGGTTGAAAATCAACCGCAACAGCAGAGGCGGTTTCGTTAGCCGAACGAATGCCACGGTTACTAACATCAAAACAAAAAGAAATAAAAAAAATTACATTATTATTATATGTCATATAATATATAACTACTAAAACAAACAATTCCCAACGTATCAGTGTGTCGCCTATTGTATAATTCTCAATCCTCTTATCAATTACAAAACAAATTCATCCGAAAAAAAAGAACGCGTCTCAACAACAAGAGTCCGACCAAAATACCGCAGCGTGCATCCCGAAACGATACCCCAGGCAACTACTGCCTTTCTTGAAACGAAAGTTAAATCACGTGACTACCATGAGGAACCGCAGTGTTGACGTCACAAGCGTACGATCCGCTAGCTCTCACAGTTCTGACAAACTGCTGCTGCGCCTGCGCATGATCACACTAGCTCGCTGTGTCTTTTGTTTTGGAACGGCAGTCTTACACATAATTCAAGCAATACGCGTCAACTAAGCAATACAACCGTGTATAATCTCATTCAGAAGATTTTGTTCTATTTTGTTTTGTTGGCTGCTGCCAGACAAAAAAAATTAAGAGAGAACAAGGCAAGTGCTGCATAGAAACTGTGATCCGCGATTTAATCTCGAGATAAAGAGCCGGTTCAACTTGAAAAAAAAAGGGATTTTGTCCCAAGCTTATTATAATGGGTGAATGTTTGCTAAGGTAGTACGACATTTAATAGCATTTACACGTAAGGCAGAACTAGAGGAATTGGCGTCTTCCACAGTCCCTTTTCTGTCGGCTGGCAGAGAACCAAGCTTCCAAATGGATCGAAATTCAACGGTTTAGTCAACAAACAACGTCGATCAATAGTAGTTGCATTCCGATCCCATTCTAGGTGTACGCCGGACGATTGACACATTGCCTCTGATTTAGCCACAACGGCCACGTTGAGGTCGTCGACACCACTACAAGCGCACAATTTAATCCGAAATATCCCATGGCTTTCTTCATGTAAATGAGCTTCAAACGGCTCGTTGTACGTACACAGAGTATCACCACCAGGCACTTGACTGGAATAAATGACGGCACAATTAACTAATACAATAGAGAAAATGACGACGGGAAAGAAATATACTCGTCCGTACGACGTCATGTTCTCTAACGTTGTATTTACGATAAGACCCCAGAGCTAGAGAAAGAGCGGGGGAAGGGGGGGAAAGCAGAAAGGGAGAGCCAGCAAGAGACAAAACCCACGCACTACTGAGCATGCGCAGACATTTTTCTGGCGCACGACCCGATAGCTAAATATGCTCTACAGACTGCGCGGCACTAGATGGCGCCGAAAAAAGGAAGCCTTTTCATTGGACATCGAAATATTTAATGTCACCATAGTTACGTAGAATTCGTTGAAAGATTACTGACTAGGTAAAAAAAAAATGGATCAAATGTCTCTACAATCAGCTTCTATTGAATTTCTTTTTTTACGTAGAATTCGTTGAAAGATTACTGACTAGGTAAAAAAAAATGGATCAAATGTCTCTACAATCAGCTTCTATTGAATTTCTTTTTTTTTTTTTGTTGTTGTTGTTGTTCAAGTAATGCAAACTACGACACAGCAACTGAAACCTCTAGTCACCTCCAATGACATCGTCTTATTGCAAAACCTTGTCATAATGGTACGGCTTGACGATCACGGGACCTTCGCCCGTCTTGCTACGCCTGATCGGCATGTGAAAATAAATATTGACGGAATGTCTTATCACTAGGAACACGTGTGCATGAAATGGTACGTTTGCTGAATAGTCACTTTAGCGTTCCACGGAACGTGACCCACATCAGAAAGCAAAGGAAAGGTTTTCAAATTCATTCGACCAAACAACCCACATTACACGAGTGAAGGTGAGAAATTGATAGAGCTATCTGCGTAAATCTGTGCAATCAGTTAACAAATTACGACGTTTTTTGATACACTACGAAGATCAACAATCACACACAAAAAAATACGAGTTATCACATGATTGGTAAAAACACTTACCATGCAGTTGACGACCAAATGAAATCGAAAACATTGGACGAAACGAACACTTGACAGAATCACGGAATTAATCTACAATATTCCCTAATGTTGATCATTTGAATATCAAATAAACGGAATTTCACGTAAGCCTCGCGAACCCCAAAAATACATTCTCTTCCTTCATCCTTTAAATTAAGTTACACATTTTAATTCTTGGCACGTTTCTAATCTTATTAGTCCTTGCACGACCTTTTCCAACTCTTTATTTCTGATGCAAGAACGACGAACCTATTTTCGTCTGAGGCACTGGATAATTATTCAAAAGGAAACAGTTTTCCGTTTTAATTTTCTTTTATCAACTGCCTGTGCTCTACATGATAGAGATTCGACTAGCAACGGAACATTCACCCAGCCTCATCGAGTTCTTGGTACAAAATATCTTAATTTCGTCTCTGTCCCAAGAGACTGATCAACACAAACTATGGCGACAAAGATAAATACATACTCACTTGAATTTAATGCCCTATTAAATTTGGCTTCTCCCATAGATTTCGTTTTGTAGCACATAAGTTTAGTTTCCTGACAGTATTTAGTAATCGTGAACACAATAGAGAAACTTGGAAGCAACTGCTGCACGTGAATGAGCAGAACCTCTGACCAAGAACCACGTTTCTCCGTAAAGCCGATACAGCCTCTGATACTCTTGCTTGGAGGTTTGGACTACCACCCCCCCCCCCCAATCCTTAGGCAGAAAATATTTTTATTGGCTTATCAGGCCATTATTTGATAATTGTTTGACTATTTTAATTATCACAAAAAAAATCGTTTACAAGTCTCTCGTAAATATTTAGATGTGCTAGACATAAAATCAAATAGTTTTTAACCCTGCGTTCACACTGACACCTTTGTCTTCACGTGCTGTTTCAACAAAACATCACATGAGGTCTCCCTAGATGCGTTGTATAAACACATACAAAAAAATCGGTGTTACAGATACGGATTCTTTCCCACTATTAGATACGCGCAATTACCTATCATTCAACTCTATCTCACATTTAAACTACACGAGAAGAAAATACTTACATTTCCAATATAATGAGGGACCACAATATTGATAATAACATTATTTAATCGAATTTACTTCATGGGAAGATAGAAAATTAAAGATTTTCACTAGGTATTATCTTCTCGCTTCTTGGTAGCATAGTTCGAACTTAACTGTCAACGGTAACTTGAAATTTTCCCTCAAGGTTGATTTTCCACAACCACTTCGCCTAGACTATTGATGGGATGTGAAATTGCCGAACCCTGCCAACTAAAAGCCTGGAGGAATCTATGTTAAATTACTACATCTGGCGGAGACTTAAACTGGCGCGAAGTTTAACATGTTTTCTCAATCGTTGAGATGGAATAAATCCCAACATAAACCCGTCATCAAGGTGACTTAGGTGTAAATGGGACGGACCTTTAAGGTAGCTCAACAAGAGGCGGAAATGCGATCTCTTAAGATAGATAAATCATTAATTATAGGACTCGTGACCCTGACCAGGCAGAAGCATGTATTTTAACTCGTTCATTTTGGAAACTGCGGTAGTTAATCCACACTCGCCCAGTAAATAGACAAACTCCTTAGGCAACCGCTTGGACAGGAGGTACTGCTGCGATTTCGGACAACTTCGCTGCTTTAAGTTCCTCCACAATGTGTGTTTCGTCTTTGGGTTCCAAGATGGAAACGTTGTCCGGCAATGGTCTTTTAGGTCCATTTTTGTTGTTGGGATCCCACGGCAACATGATCTTAACCCTGATACCAAGTACTCCTGTAACAAAAAAAAAACAAGAAACCAAAACAATTTCAGTACATGAAACAGCTCACACTAAAGTAATTAACCTAGTTAAGTAAACCTCAAGTAATACCTTGGCGAAGCAAAACGTGTCTGACAGCGGAGTCAACATAAACGTTGGTAGGTTCACCACTGTGGATCATCAAGCCATCAACGAATTTCATGCTCTTGGCACGCTGTCCACGAAGTTTACCAGACACAACAACTTCACAACCCTTGGCTCCAGACTCCATGATGAAACGGAGAACACCATAGCAAGCTCTAAAACAGGGTGTTAATACTAGAAGAATTGTATCATTTAGTTTATTTTACCTTCGGACAGCTAGGCCACCAATGAGTTTGTAGCGTAGGGATTCAGCCTGAGCAATGGCGCACAAGCCACGGGTAGCAACCTTCTCAGCATAGAGCTCAACAGTTCCCTCCTGGAAACCAAATCTCTTCTGAACAACAGAAGTCAACTCGCGGATACGACGTCCCTTCTCACCCAAAACATTCTGAGTACGGGTAGCTAGAATGATGATTTCCGTACGAGTGGGGGCCAGACGGACCTAGAAAGTTTCGTAGACTTCGTTGAGCTACGAAGTTGCATTAACAATAAGTTTTTCAGAATTACCTCAACTCCAGAATAACCATCCTCAGCTAATTCACGAGTAAGGAAGGAGTTCAATTCAGCTTTAAACACACCTCCGGCCACAAACTATCATAAGAGTAATTAAAGAATAAGAATGGAAGAAACCCACTGACAACAAGAAAACATGTCAAGACAAGCATAGTTGAACGGAATCTCCATCCCAAAAAATCTTTTACATCCTAGACTTAACCAGTACACGGACATTATATTCCACTACAGTCACATCCTTCAATGCTTTAATGATGAAAATATTGAACGTACGATATATGCGAACAATTTGATTAGTAAACGTACCTTTCGTTTTTTGGAGATTTGAGCGGTCGCCATTTTATCCTGTCAGCCGGTCTACTAGAAGAAGGAATATAGAAGGCTTGATTTGTAGACGAAGTTGACAAAACAACGTTGCCTACTTTTCTACTCCCTCTGTAGGTTGTTTTTCTTTCGAAAAATTAAAGTTCTTTAGAGTTTAGTCAATTTAAATATTAATTATTATTTAAAAAATAGAAAATTTCAGAACGGATACTATGAAAGTTTTTCCTAAATGAAAAATAAATTCTCTAACTTATTTTGTCAACGTTGACCGGAAGTCTAATATGTCTATTCTTTGCTTTTACAACCGTGATGTTATAAGTAGAAGGCTAAGTCAGCTCACTAGCAGCGTGGTCTCGTGGTAAAGTTGTCATATTTCGTATTGGTGAGTAATTAATATTATAGCAACTCTTAGAAAAAATATTGTGTTTTGTGCATTCCTTTGAACCACACAAGTCCGATTTGGCTTATAGTGGCCAAGCGGATATGCTAAATCAATAATTATTCCGATCTACCGTTGTTATCCTTATGTGAAACAAACGGATTGAACCGAATCAATACATTAAAATAAAGTTTTTGACGCATTTGAAGCTAGTTTTCACTTGCTCTTAAACTTGTATTGGAGAATGCTTTTGGGAAGCAGATGCTGTGGGCATTTTTAGAACTTGTTACTAATAATTAAATTTTCCTTTGCAGGTTACTGTATTGTACTGACGTGAGCAACAAAGTTTTTGTATCTGAACATTTTTGGGAACGATGTTGTGAAATACAAAGCTGTTACATACTTCAGATGCAATTTAAAATTTTTTTACACTGGTTCCAATAACCATGAGCAACTAGGTAACGACATGCTTGTCTGAGTACAATACTGTCTTGATTGCAATGTTTCCTTATGTCACACATTGTAGGGACAAAGAACATTTAAATTCTATTCAGGTTACACATATCTAAATTTTACAAAGTTACCTATAACTAATTTAAAACTTTGCCTAATTCCTTTAAGACTAATTTAAGACTTAACAGAGACCACTTAATAGCATCATTGCCTACCATGAGCAAATATAAATTTCAAAATCCATTTACAAATTTTAATGTTTTGTCAAGCTCAATTGCGACTTAGTGATTAACTTACGTTTCCTTCTGTTTTATATTTAATTCATCGGTAACCATCAGTCGATCAGCAAATGATGAAAAATTACGAAAAACAAGTATGAATCATAATTCACGCTTATAAATCCAAAGTGCTTAAAGATACACTCAACCATCGCGAACGCTTCAAAGAGTACCACAAAAGGAAAATATACATGGCAATTTATTTATCAAACCAATTTCGAGGGCAGTTTAGACACTTGTGAATGTGCTAAACTTGGTGTGCATCTAACAACTGGTTGATCATTTCCCCCAAATCACAGATTTTATGAGAAGTTTGTGACACTAATCTTTGTCTTCGTCTTTGTAATGACGATATTCTGGTTTGAGTTCCCACATATTTTTGTGAGGATTTTTTAAGTTATAGACACAAACATCTTTTAAAATTTCTTTGAGATAGGTCTATGGGAAAAAAGAATAAATAAAATGTGCTAAATTTAAATTGATGACAGATTCTATTACCACAGGCTGATTGGTGATTTTCACCAAATCCTTGATATTATAATACTGATGCTTTTCAAATGCAGCAAACAGCATGTCCATAACCTTGCCTTTGTCATCTCGGGCCTTCTTGCCTTCAGCTTTCTTCTTTTCTTCAAATTCTTTCTGTAATACAACAATAAAAATGATATCATCTGTGTTATATAATAAAAATTCATAAAACTTGAATTGTTACATTATGCTTGTGGTCAGACACAGGCTTGTAGCTCTGCACAACCCTATCTAGTTGCTTCACTATCCTGGTGGGTTGGGCAGCTTTGATCAAACAGTCTCGTTTCAGTTTCATGTAACTTGCATTTGCTAAAAACAAATCGGTGAGCCAGTATTCTTAAAAAAAATTGTGTACTATTTGTTTATACCTGTCGGTCTGCATTCTAATTTTTGGACAACTTTGCCTTCAAATGAGATCTTCTCTGTTTCCATGGGTGAATTTGATGATGCTGGTGCTGTAGAAAGAATACAGATAATGACACCATATCACCATCAAAAGATAACATAACAGAAAACCGCTTTCATAGTAAAATCATAAAGTGTACAAGCTTTTTTGGCAACTACATAGTACTTACTTGTATTCTGAGAAAATACACCCAAAGTCTGAGAGGTAATTGTGGAAACAATCAACCCATGTTCTTTTGGAATGGGTTCCTCTCCCTTTTCCTGGAGGCACATGATAGCCTCTGATAGAGTCAGTTTGACTTGCGGTTTCTGTCCTTGCACCCTGTGTAACAGTTGAGAGCAGTTTAGCTTTTGTACTATTCCTAATAATACTCTGATTTGTAAATATACTTGGTAATATTCAGTTGGCCAGCTGTAATATTTCCAGGACATTTCTCCCAACGACTTGAAATGTATTTCGGCACTTTCACCAACCAAACTCCCCGAGTAGCTCCAGCCATGTCCATATCTTTTTCATAAACAACGACATCCTTCTCTTTCTCTTTCTCTTTCTCTTTCTCTTTCTCTTTCTCTTTCTCGTCCTCTTTTTTCTTTGAATCCATTTATTTCTACAAGATTGGCTACGTAAGTGCAAAACAAATCAACGCGAAACCGTCGTAATTTGTAGATAAAAATAAACCAGTTAAACAATGAAACTAAACTATACCGACTGTATCGTCACCCGCTAAATAGTTATCGTCTGCTAGTAGAGAAGCACGCTGGAGGCATTTCATTATCGTTTTCACTTGTTTTCACTCTTTTACCTATTCCAGATTTCAGGACTGGGGAACGTATGGAAGATGGATTATACCCATATTTTACGGCCGTTATTTGAAAAACCAATGAGGAAGAGAAAAAAAAGACAAGTTGTGCTAATGGAGCCTAATTTCCGTTAATGCAAGGACAAGATGGGCAGGTTGGCGTGTGGACAAGCCGAAACTGAAATGCTGCCACTAGACAACGTGCTGCTACTAGAGACGCAGGACAATATGAAGTAATGTATTATTACGCCCAAGATGTTCTGCTTTTCGAAAGTAATTTAAGCCCAGGCCGTTCTCTGATTTCTTACTACAGTTTCTGTCGTTGATTGCGTACAAAATTGGAGGTGAGGAACAGCTTTATTGCTTTTAGTTGTATTTTTCATCGTAGTTATGCAGGAAATCGTATCTATGTCCTTAATATCATTCGAAAACCTACAAACATTGTGAATTTTGGCTTTGTGTATTTCTGCGAATTTGATCTTGACATTTTTGGAAATTTCTGGGAAACTACCTGCTCGTGACGTGGTTTTTCTAACGGTGTCTTCTAGGTTCTAAATTCTAAAAGGTTAGGGTCAGCATAGCATTTCGTTACTTTTATAAAACAGCAAAAATTTTACTTACCACTAAATTTTGCCAAAAAACTCGCAGAATTCGTGTTTTACCGTAAACTGTTTGCACCAATATATTAAACTCTGAGCTAGTCACTGAGTAGTTAAAAAAAGGAATATCCGCTTTCGCCAGAGGGCCTAAAAACTAAAATGTTTTCTCAATTTCCAATGGCAAGAAGCGATTAACTGACAAAGCAAAACTATAGAATCGCGCGCCATTCTGGCCATCGTATCGCTATTAAAATCGTACATATTAAAAAATAAAGTTTATCGAAGTAAAAATATTTCATTGTGCTTTGAAACTTGAAAATGAAAAAAAAAAATTCCTAGGTTCTACCGAGGGTTGAACTCGGATCGCAGGATTCAAAGTCCTGAATGCTAACCATTACACCATAGAACCGATGAATGAAAGTCTTCTAAGTCTGTACAAGTCCTGCACAGAGGAACCGCGATTCTAAATGATCCAATCTCTGATAACTTTCGTCTTCGAAATACATTTATTAGTAGAGTACGTTTCAGTAAATTTTAACATCCTACCTAAATATTATCGGTTATTACCACTTGCATTATATAATTATTTTTCGCGGAACATTTAAAAAATCGGATTCACTGGAATTTGATAGACTTTCAGATGAGGGTAGCCGAGAAGCCCATTTCAGCTAAGTTACTTTAGCACGAAATAAACATTTCACGATGAAGTACTCAATCATCTTTTTGCTCTTTTACGTCATACCCATCCGGTCGAGCTGCGTCGAAAGCCCAACAGCAATTTTCGACAACGACACAGTCCTTGTTTAATAATGCAGGTCATATATTCGCCAGAGTATCATTACAAGCGTAAATAGACATTCGCATTTGCAACTTTTATAGCGTGTCGAGCAACCGAAGGACCCCAGCGGGAACAAATGGAAAACCAGTTGACGAACGAATAAGTCCCGTAATAAATCATCGACTTTCTCTACACAACATGATGACATGGAACGTCCAAGACAGCTGGATTTTTTTTTTGTGAAAAACATTCTATCAAACACTCCCAATTCCAAGAATATCTCTGTGTGCTGGCCGGCCCATGAACCTCTACTTGGCCATTGCATAATTCGCTTGAAAAAAATACCGCTAAACGTTAAGATCGAAACAGTGAAATCAAAAATAGCTGTATAGCGATAACCCATTTCAACTGGAGGTCCGTTTATGATCGTTCCACTGCAGCTAATAATGTTTCTCGTCCAAAAATATTCCACTAATGCATAATGCAATATTCAGAGCCGAGTAAACAGGATTGACAACGTAGCAGCTTTTGTCGTTTTGACACAAATAATGTGCACAATTCTTAAGTAGGCTAATACACACGACTGCCTGCAGGCAATGGAAATAAATGAACCACTTTCCCTGTACTCTGTTACCCTCTGGTTTCGCTTCAAATTATCAGCCACGATTCGGTGACCGCACAACGACTCTTTGAATCTTCTACGACGGAGACAAGGTATAACGATACGCAGCGCATTCTATTAGCCTAGGAAATTAGGACATCATCAAACATTATTTTTTTTCTAAAAATGGAGAATTAAAATTCTAAAACTAAACAACAAAAAAAAAACGCAATGAGCTGTAATTACAATGCGAGGCCTCTCGCGTTTCGCTTTTGCCCAAGAAACCGGTGTTTATACGCTGCGTATATTTCTAGCAAACATTTATATGTACGCACTGCCAAATTGGTGATGAGGAGAAAGTTAATGGACTTATAAGAGCTGGGCGCCAGCGCATTGTTGTTGTTGTTGCTGGTTTTCTACATTTCATAGAATTCTAGCAGGCCCATAAAATTAAGCGGAAAGTTTCTTGATTACACGAATAGTCCTGACGTAACGTGAACACAATTGCATATGGATAAATCAAGGAGCATCTTAAATTCTCGTATATATTCTCGCTCAATGATCGCGTAGGTAGTCGATCAGACGGGGGAAAAAGAAAAGATGATTTGATTTATATTGATGTTCCATCAGAACGAAGGACGAGATCTATTCTGTTTGACGAAACATGATGGTTGTCTCAAAAAGGCAATGAAAAAAAGGGGGTCGTTGACGGTAAAGGTGCTTCGATGTTTTGTTTTGTTTTTTTTGGTTATATGACGTCTCACACAGAGTAACCAGTTGAGCAGGTTGGCGTTGAAAAGTGGATGGAAAGTTGGGCACTTGGCGACGGCCCCTCTTGTGTTTCATACGATTACTTTACGATGGCATCCACTAACGCTGCAGTGAATATTAATGTGACATCGATTTCTTTATTTCCCTCGAACAGGGCAGTGTATTATAGCCTACATACGAAAATATGATTAGCAAGTCTACAAGGGCAGGCAGTTCTCGTGTGATGCATCTTCGATTTTCAGTCCGTTGAAACACCAGCAGAGTTTGAACGGATCAAAACAATTTCAAACTTTACTGGCATTAACAGAATTTCAATTCTTTAAACAGGCTAGTTACGAAGCAAGAAGAAGAGGCGACAAATAACAAATGAAATGTAGGTCAGGGTAAGACCTATCCTGACCGTTGTGTATACCTGTACGCAGTTATAAATAGCATCCCCCTATAGTTTGGCTCCATACTGGACTGTTGGGGAACAGTTTGCTGTAGGTCAGGTGCTCGAGTTTAAAGTCGTAAAAAAAAAAAAAGAAGATTGTTATGATGAGCATGCTGAGGCCCTTTTTTGGTGGGGTAGACTTCGTATTGTTATACTTACTATCAGTTATTGGTCACGGACGAGTTCTCACGTAAGCGCAAACAATGGTAGATGCCCTAAAGAAACATCGCATATAGAAAGTGGTTTTGTAGGAATCTGTGCGAATGATTTTACAAGAAATTTGGGGACACATGCACTGCATAGTTTCTCATATGTTTTGATAAGAAAAATGTGTCCTGACAAAATCGACGGCAATTTGATATTGCATAACAAGTATTCGGAGTAAAAAAATAAAGTTTCAAAGCATTTTATCCGTTTGTGTTTATCGAGAGACATTGTTTTCTCCCATAGTTGATTGATCCATAACAGACCATTAAAAGGACGGTGGCGACGTATTCACGCAAGGTAAACGACATGGAAAAGACAAAGATTCGATTGACTTTTAGCATAATGCCGGTTTATCAGAGGCAAATTAGATGACTCGACTGGTTGAACTGTTGACTTTCGACGGTAATTTCTGCGAAACGCCAATGTACCCTTCTATATGGGCTATATACCTATATAAGCTCATTGTCCTACAAAATACGTCCGAAAGTCGAAAGCCAGTTTTGCATATCAAATGCAGTCGCCCAACGTAATTCGGACGTTTTATAAGTGCGTGTAAATAAATCCACGTAATGAGAGAAAGTGGACTCTTTATGAGTTATTTGAACAAATGTGTGTAGTCAAATTTCATTCACAGTGTAGTCAAGTGCCGTTAGAAGGCGTCTTATCACATCCCTCCCCCTCTTAAAAAAAAAAATAACATAACACTTTTATATGCAAAAATAATGGACGTGTAGAGTCGACGAGGCCGATCCAATCTTTTTCTTTATGGCCCGTTGTACTTTCATTCGCATAAGACAAATTATTAGACTCGTCTCGAACCGCAATTCATGGGAAATTGGTTCCGTACGTGATGAGCAATTTCGAGGCGGAAAGAATCAACGGAGACGGCCATGTAAAAAGCCCTGCAATAATTCAAAGGCAATAAAAATAAAACGAAAATGAAGATGTTTTCAGGAAAATGGCAAACATTTGGCACGGGGGTACCAGTTTTTTTTTAAAGCGACCTAGACTAACGACGTCTGCCGCTTAATGTATGTAATTAAATATACGTGAAAGTTGTTGTCTTCCGTAACACACCCTACGAGATCCAAGTTAAGCTCTAGAAAGTCTTGATTCAATCCGCTTTTTAGACGAAAACCTCATCGTTATTTGCGGCTTTTGTAACAAGGTGTGGTCGTCTGGCAATTTCCTGGAAAAAAAAGGGGACACAAATTCTTTAGATTTTTTTTTGTTTTTTAACACGCGTTTGGGCTTAGTCCATAAAAAGCCAAGTTTTCGTCTCAAATATAGTACATACACTATTGAGTAGGCCAATGAGAAAATGGCCATCGGCTTCGTTTCAGAATCTCACGTCTGTTTGTTTAGGCTCAGCTGGAAGCGCTCGGAGATGATCATTCGGATCGATTTGTGGCTTTATTGAATCTCACCTACAATTCATTGCCCAATGAAACAGATATGCAAATTAGAGTTACCACCTATATAGGACACGAAGCTCTTTGATTTTCTATACGGTATCGATTGTTAGATTATCACGTTTCTCGAAGCGAAGCGACGTAAAAAAAAAAGAACCAGTCGTTACAAAAGAAAAAAAAAATGTGGTGCAATCGTGTTTCACACGATAGGATCAACACGAAATTAGCATTGCGATTTGTTGCGTGATTTTTCGGCACAATAAACCATAGGGCTAAATTGTTTTAAAACGAGGGCCAATAATGAATGCGTTTCTTGTGTGCAGAGAAACGCCCTCCTGTCGCTTCAGGCCGTTTTCGTTGTTTAAAAATACCATTCTAAAAAAAAAAAAGTTCACATTCATTAGTAACAATTTCAAAATGGAGGTGAAACCCACTTCCGAAAACTGTTATATCTGGCGCAGTGCGTACAATTCCACGAAAAAGACAAATCCCTCTAAAAAAATATGGGATATCGCGATAGCATATATACCAGTTATATATCAATCTGTTTGTTTTGTTTTTTTTTGCCACCCAGAAGTTATGGAAATTAAAAAAAAAAAAACCTTGTTGCAGCCATCGTCCATGACCTGTTTATACACCTTGTTACTGTGCGCGTCTGCGAGTTGTTTGACCTGCTTTTATAGATCATTATGAAACCTCGGTACAGAGCCGTTCAATACCATCGGAGGCAATTGAACGAAAGGGATACAAAAACAAAGGTGGAACGTTAAATCAAATCTTGTCTGCAAAAAAATAACAAAAAAAAAAAACAAGCTAACTGAAACATAATCATCTCATTGATTTATAACCAGATGAAGGGGATGTTCGCATTCCGGATCGCTACCAAAAAGGGAGTTCTACATTAACCAATTGTGATTTCTAATTCCAAATTGCGTTCGAACAGTTTCGTCACGTTTATTCTTTTAATCTTGAATGAAAATCACAAACCGAATCGGGTCAAACAGACACAGATTTTCGTTTGTCTTTTGTCCGCTTAGTTTCGCTGCTGTTCACGATTTTTGAAAAGCTATTGCTAATAACAAATGGACCCCCAACGAGACATTTGGACACCGCCATAGACGTTACATGACGTCTAGCGTTGCATCACTGCCAACCTACAGGGCGAAAACGATGTGCAATTTCGTAACCGATGTGACACACCTTATTTGGGCATCGTAAAGTGAAAAAAGAAATAAGATGCCCACATCAGATAAGTTTGAAATCCTTGAGTTGAGCCAAGGCTTTTCCGCTAGTTTTTTTTTTTTTTCGGCGAAACATGCATGAAAAACATCTTTCAAATTCGATAGATCCACGACAAGCATGATGGTCCAACGAGGAGTGTCCCATACTTTTAGCGAAATAGAACTGGAAGTCTAACGGCTGTGCACAATGGGTAAGAGACACAAGAATTCGCGACAACTTATCAGCATATGCAGCGCATAAATCGTTTGAACAACGTCGTCGAGGTCAGTTATAGAGGTTTGCTGCTCGTTTCAGCGCATCGTTACGCCACGGAAGACTTGATTTAGCACTCAAGTGGCTTAATGCAGGTGGTGCTATTCATAAAAAAAAAAAAGAGGTAACAGACATGTTTTCTTTTTAAACGTGCCTTTAACGTCCCAGACATATGAGACTGGTATAAATTTCTATTTCCTAGAACTTAGCTATATCAGCCTAGCTTTTTGAATGGCGATGGAAAAGAATTGGCGATGTCTATCCAAAAAGCGCGACCACTAAAAAATGATGTGAAGAAAATATACGAGTATCAGGAGAGCCTGTAGACTAGCCTCAGGTATATTTTCGATTTCTAACACACACACACAAATTCTGCCGCATTTACCTTTCAAAAAAAAAAAAAAAAACTTCTCGTTGTGTGTGATGGACAGACGCCAAGCAGTTTCTCTCGCATTCCAGGAATCACCAAAGAAGAAAAATAAAATGGGCCAGCGGTTAATGGCTACCGTCCACATCGTTGTTCCTGACCAAGTTAGGGCGTATATTCTAAAAGCTTTTGTTTTCATCATAGTTAGTTCCTAATATTTCGCTGTTGGGAATGAGGCAATGCATTTGCAAATGATAAACCTACGCGTGCAATTTCGATGCGATTTGCCTACAGACATTGCGAATGTTTGCGTCCCTTCGAAACATCTTGAGATTCGTGATGATTAATGTTGGAAGGGAAACACAATGTGTCTATGTTTGCGTCTATGAACCTATTAAGGAAGACGAACTATGCGCACTTGTCTAGCCTCAAAGCATCTTCTGCTTTACTTAGACGACTGGGAGAGGGGGTGGGGGCTCGAAATAGAGAAGGCTGAGAAGACACTTGAAGTAGGAAAAAAAAAGGAGGCGCCCTTTTTATTTTCAGATGGTACATAGTTATAAAAGAAAAGTGCGTACGCAGTCTGAAGGAGTGGGACACTTGAGCCCCGTCTGTGAGATGACCGTTCACTTTCAAAATGAATTTTCAAAATAATTCAAAAGAAATCTATTTTATTTTGACCAAACATCGTTTTGACAATACCGGAAACTCACCTGCATAAATATGCACGGCGGCAGACATGGATGGAATATTTTTTAATCGAACCCAAAGATTGGACGGCTTTGATAAATATGCGGTGAGACTATGTAAGCAATTCGACCCATTTCCTGGTCACAGCCGGTTTAGCACACGAGCCACAAATAGAATACAATTAATTGATGTTTATTTGGTCGTAAAGGGCCGTTTGATTGAGGAAAAGGAAATTACCCAATTCGCCGATAACGGTTCAATCAATCTAGCAGTAATTAAAACTGTGCGTTTTTGCTCTGTTACTTTCCCCTTCTATAAATACTGGATCGAACGTGAAGAAAAAGGGTCAAGTAATTTAATCGTTTAATTGCAACCTATAAATCTACGAGTCTTTCCACCAGACAAATGGTATTCCCTTCTGAAAAAATAAAAAATAAGGGAACTCAAAATTGCGGGAAGAGTCGTGAATTCCTGTCGTACAGCGTGCCTTTTTGCTGAAACTTTGAAGAATAGAGGCAATTAAAAAACCATAAAAGGTTGATGGGGACGCACTGTACCTGAGTGAATGCTACCAAAGGCCAGTCTATCATCGACGATCTTTTGCTTTTCCTTAAAAAAAAAAAAACGTGTAATTTTTTTTTATGGACCTCTACTCTCAATGGACCAAGGCTAAGAACTGAAAGATGAGCTATGATGAGTTACACGTGAATAAAAAAAAACAAAATTTCACAAGGTCAGACGGAAACATGATACTGACATCGTCAACTATCACGCAGTCGATAAGGCTCCTACCCTTGACTCATTTCCGCATGAAGCGCATAGATGTGCGACTAGACCCGGGAGGCCGCGCTTAAATGACGCCACACTTGGCCTTGTTGTTGCACCGTAAACTATAGAAATTGTATTCCAACGCTAATGTTATTATCCTATGTAAATGGGCGAAGAATATAAATAATAAAAAACGCTAACGGTTCGTGTCTCCATTGAAGCGCAGCACTACAACCGAAATTTGTATATTCTACTGTTTGGCGAGTAGGTGAGGGGAACTTGTTTCACGTCGTCAGTACACGGGATCAAAATTAGAAATCGGATTCTCAGAAACGGCCTATCTCTTCTCTTGTCTTTCGTGCGATGGTTGTACGAATTTCTTTTTTTTTTTAAACAGCGTTCTAATCATTTTTTACTATTCGCAGAAGCACGTCCCGTCTATAGGCATCAAGGGAAAGAAAATAAGCAATCGAATGGTGTTGCCTTGGCAACTGTGCCATTCGACAAAAACGTTTTGATTAGCATATGCAGTATATGAAACAAGAATAGACAAGTCAGACCATACAGACAGCCAACGAGTGTAACTGTGTGTGTAACTCCTAGCGAAGAAAGTTGTCGCTAACTTGTTAAAATGCCGTGGCACCAGCTGGCTCCTTAAACTCGTTGGCGGCCAATCGTCCACGTCATTTATTTTCCGAAAGATCGAAAGGCTTTAAAAGAAAAAGAAAAAAAAGGACTCCCCCTTATTTTCGACAATTGAGACATTGGATAGAGTTGAAATGAAGCCATTTATCATTGGCAATCGAACCCGCATCTCTAAAGTTAACAGTTTGATTTCGGTCCCGTTGTTCCCCGAATTGGTTCCCGTTCATTTTTCGGAATTTTATTTATTTATTTATTTTTTTTATTATTATTCAAATGGGTCGTTTAACGTGTGCGTTACCCACTTGCGCGTGGTATTGCGCATTTATAGTTAAACAAGCAAGTTTGCCGTGTATTCATTTGAGTTCCAAGGCAATAATTTAGCAAGAGTTACACAACTAAAACACGACCGCAACAATGAAAATAATGGGTAGGAGTATCCTCTCGTAAATCAAGCGAAAAAAAAATTCTTGAATGAGCTTTTGCTACGGTGCTGTGTTGATTTAAGCCGAAAGGAAGGCACTGCAAACATGGCCATTTTTCTACGGTCGTCTGTTGTTGAGCGGTTCTATTGTGCGATCCGTACTTGGCCTCGTTCTGAAACGGTCGGAAATAATTTTCGAGTTTTTATTTCCTAGAAATTCGCCTTCACTTCCATATTGCGCCATATTGATGCAAGGCTGCCAAAACCTGTCCTGTCTCCATATAAATTTTTTTTTTTAACTTATTGTTAGCAAATTTTCGAGTCCCTACATTTAAACATTCCCAACAGTCGAGTCCTCTGTCAATAGAAATATTTTTTTTTTTAATGAGGCCAAGACTTAAAGAAAAAAAAACATATATAGGCACGATACGAAAAAGTCTAGGATTTCAAATGCCGTTATGTTTTTTTTATGATATCTCCTAGCATCTCGATGCAATCGTGAGCGTTTGTAGGCGTCAATTTGATTTCCAGCTGGCAATTCTTTCATTTTCTACTTCCTAGAAATGTGTTTTGATTTCCGTTGAGATTCAATTACGAACCTATGCAAATACAAAGGAAAGAAAGTTGTCATTCAAGCGCTATGCGAGATGGACGTGTGTATTTACCGAGATGCAAAAAACCAACAAAATGCGCCGCTTTCGGCTGTATTCACATGCGTCCTTCGATCAGAAGAGAATCGAAAGAGAGAGGATGTTATGCACGCCATGAGGAGGGTACACGTTTGTAGAAAAAAAAAAAGGAGCCAAAGACGCTGCGTGTAACACTTCCTGAGCAATTGCGGTCGTGACACACAGTGTAGATAGTATAAAACTAACGGTATAGGAAAGAAACAAAAAATATTTCGGCTGCGCAACGAGTATAGGACAACAGCAACAGAAACAAAAAAAAAGAGTGCGGAAAAGATTTAAAAAAAAAAAAAAGAGGGGGAGGGAAATGAGCCTAAAAAAAAGGACACGACAATAGACGAGACACGCTCACGCAGAAAACCGACACAATGAAGACGAAAAAAAAAATTTTAGCGGCTCAGAAATGGAAAGTTTCGGAGGAAATGAGCGTGCGCAATGCGGCCTTGACATTTCCTGTACGAAACGCAATATTATTAAATGAACAGACACACAGAAAAAAGCAAAAAAAAAACAACAACAAGGGTTTCCGAGTGAAAAGAGAAGAAATGAAAACAATGGCATCGGTAAATCTCAGGCCCCGAAATGAATGAAAACCAGAAAACGCGGTTTATAATTTCGTCGATGCGGTCGTTTTCACTGTCACCGATTCGCAGTGGATCGACATAAAAAAAAAAAAAAAAAAAAAAAAAAAAAAAAATTTATGTCACCGTTGCTTGACGTCGTGGCTTGAAAAAAAAAACGAAAGCGAGAACACGCAATAGCAGGTGTAATCCGCAAAAATGTGCGTGTACCGTTATAGGACTGTCAACCTGATTTCGAAGCCCAACGGCCATCTGCTTCATTTCACATTGGCAATTGTTAACATTGAAAAACAAAAAAAAAAAAAAACGAGAGTTGATGGCAATGTCGCAATCTGGAGTGATGTTACAACATTCAAAACAACAAGAATTTTTTTTTTTTAAATCAAAGAGCACGCAGAGAAAATAAATACAGCGCACAAAAAATGGCAGGCTTGACTTGTTTGAATTCATACAAAAGCGCCGTTAGCGTGTTGCTCGAAACTAGGTCGGCAGTTTCACTTGATGGCAACTGGACTGTGATAAGGCGGATTCGGTCTACTCCGTTTTTGTGTCTGCACACTTGTTCCTTTTCTTGTTGTTCCTTTTTTCTTTTTTTTTTTTTGTCATATTGCAAAGTGTCCTTTTATGTCTCAACTCTCTCACGCTGGAGAACTCATTTCCTTTCGGAGTTCTTATTCTTTACTTTTTCCGAGGAAATACTACTGAAACAAAAATCTGAAAAAGTGAAAACACTAAAACACCGACGAATATACACTTCGATGGCAGTCATTGGTCGACATATTGGGTCAATTGTCAATCCATTCTTTTGGAACATGTCCGATGACAGCGGTACGCATCCTTTTGTATAGCCTCATTGTATTTGCATTTTCCTAGACAGCCATTTTTATTGATTAATTTTTTTTCTATGCAAGTATATGGCCGTCATCCTCTTGGAATTCCAATCGAAACACGACGGCGAAATAAAACCGGACGTTTTGTCGGTTAAAAAACAAAGTGCAACGGCGGGATTTTTCCAAGGCAAGAATTCAAACGGAAATTCCCAATTTCAGTTGATTGAACGAATTGGACAGAAACAAACAAAGAGGCAGTATCAATGAGTCAACAGAAAAAGTGGGGGGGGGGGGGGATTTTTTTTATTAGTCCCGAAGAAACAAGAAACAAAAGCGGGAAAAGCACAGGCAAAAATACAAGAAAACTAGAAATGGATTTTTTTATAATGCGGCGCATTAGATTCCATCGTTCATCAACTTTCACTCTACAGCAGTTATTCAGTTCTAGGAACTGTATATATATATATATATATACATGTCATGTAGAGAGCATAGTAACACGTTTCCCTTTTTTTTTCTTTTTTTTTTTTTTTTTTAAATATGACACGTTCCCATCAAGGAGTGCTTCAAGCAACAACATAAAATGATGCAACAAATCCTGCAAACTATGCAAAGCGCTTCCTTGTAGGGGTTGATTGATCAAGCCCCAAAACTCGTTTTTATATTCGGCTGCACCTACTCAGGTGTATATTATATGCACCTTACGTTATACCAATTGTTGCTAACACCCACGGGGCGCATCTTATCGCGCTGGTGCCATCGCGTGCCCCCCCCCCTCCTCAAACGAAAAGCGAAAATCTGCCGATCCGATGCAAAACGTCACATTATTTTTTTTTTTTTTTCGCTTCAAAGTTTATGAAAGCCCCAACGACTAACGCGTGCACATCGAAGATCCACAGACCACACGAGCCATCGTCAGATGCACACAGCCCGCAAGGTTGAATCCGTCAGGATTTCTGTTTTTGTTTTCGCTTGAGAATCCGCGCCCGCCAATCATCTACGGTCGTGATTGTGCTTGCGCGTGTTTCTCTGGCTGACTTTTTGTGTGTATTTATTTTTTTTATAAAAAAAGAAAAAGAAAATCTCCCTTGTTCCAGGAATCGTCTTGTGCTTGATTGACGTGCGCACTCAAACGCCAAGAGGTCTTGTTGGGTTAATTTCGTTTTTTCTTTTTTTTTTGCTGTTGTTTTCAGGTATCTGTGTACATCTATTCGTGTTTGTCTTTTTTTTTTTTTTTTGTTTGGGTTTGTTTGGCCTCGAGAGTTCCGTTTCTTCTTCGGAACAAGGCCACCGGTATACGCACGAAAACGTTTCAAATGGAAAAAAAAAAGCTCAATAAAGAATTAGCGTACGGCAACTGAGTCAAAGGACGATTGCGTCTTGTGTCGACAACAGCCAACATGGTGGTACGATAGAGAAAAAAGGCGGACAGTTGATAGTCCCCGAAAATTGGTATGTGTGTTTTTGTGTGTGTGTTAAATATATACTTGTCATATCAGTTGTTTTCGTAGTCTGACCTAGAACCCTCTTCTTTTCGTAACGGCGTTTATTTATACGTCGAAATCAAACGATTTTGAATTTGAATTTGCACCACTTATGAACAATGGATTTGACTCTTTGGCAATTGATGGCCAATGTTCTTGTCGTAACTAGCCTTTCTTTTATAGGCCTTAGCATGATGTCATGGCGAATGGGCACACTGCATTATTTTTATAAGGTCTAAGGTCACGTAATCGACGCGAAAAAAATAATGGGGGAATTACATTAAAGCTATAGGGATATGACGATTTCATCAAATTCAAATGTAAAAAAAAAAAAACCTTCAATCTTTCACGTGCAAAAAATATACCAAGGTTGCAACGTACTTGCTATGTGGGTAATCGATGGTATATAACGAAAGGCGTGTTATACATTTTTTTGTTGTTGTTGCCATTGAACCGTGCTCAATTAATTTTCGATACGTCTGCAAAATGCAATTTAATTGCGACTACGTGAGGAGTGAAAGGTTAGATACTTTTGAATTGTCTTCACTTGCTCGATGATCAGTTTCAATACGCCGATGCCGAAAACAATCAGGAAAAGGTTGTGTCGATTACGCGTCGGAGTTCGTCTGATCACGTCACGTTCACCGCGGGATAACACGCGTCCTTGTCAACATGTAAACACGGAATAAGATTAGAGAGTCTTGCACGCGGGCAGTTAGACCTGTCCCTGAATCAATGTCGATAGCTCGAGCAAAAATAAACGTCCGGTTTAATTGTAATTTGTTTGTCCCCTTAACGTTATACTAATTACATAATGAGGGGGAAGGGCGTGAATCGTGAGCTCGTTGCACAATAAAACGCGAGGAAAGAAACATGTCATTAACGTCCGACACGGACAGCCAAATGTCCTGTTTTGATTCGGCAATCGCATTACATTAAGATTTCCCCCTTTGGTCTTCTTCGTGTGTATTCGCTGCAAATCGTACGGTCCTGTTAATTATTCAAAACGAAGTTTATATCTTCTCTCTCCTGGGGCGGTCGTTTCAAAACTCCCACTTTTAAGCGTTTAATGCGAATAGAAACGACAAGAAAGGGAATAAACTATAAGATGCGTCAAGCGCAAATCGTCCTAATCTTGTTTTAGCTCTATAATTAACAACAACAAAAAATGATAAAAACAAAAGCAAAAAATGGGGGGGGGGTGCACTTCTGCATATTTAGTTGAGATGGTTTTTCAGAGAAAAAGTGAAAGCAAATCAGTGCTAAAACGCAATATAATTGCGTTATACCATCTGGCCGAAGCGCGGCGATGATGGACAACGAAGATGAGAAATTCCTGGAACGAGTCTAATCGCGTCGGAATCGCGCTAATGGACGGTTCTTGTATACTACGCGCATCTTTATAGAAGGGCGGCAAACCTGGAACAAAAAAAAAATGCGAACGAGCCTTGCAGCTATTTGAGTATACATTCCGTTAGTGTTAGATCGAATACATCGATAGACTAAGATGTTGATGTAGGTCAGACGCTAGCAGTCATCAATTTGAAAGAAAAACAACAGCGATGGGCAGGTTATTGAAGATTGTCCTATCGCTTTATCCGGTTATTGCTGCCTCTCCAGAGCTCTTTGATTTTTATATACCTGTTTCTCCGAAGCTTTATTTCTATCCGTTTACATGAATGAACGAGCTAAAAGCCTCGATTAATTCCACAATCTCAACGGGCTGATGTATAGGCCTTGTATTAGTATGGCCGAATTTTAACTATCGTTCGTTGTACTGATATTTTCTCGATTGAAAGCGACAGCCGATCGTGTTGCCGCGTCGTTAAACATTAGACTTGAACGCAGCAGCACATTTAGCCGTAAGCACTTGTTAATTTTTCTTTTTTTTTTTTTTTTTTTTGTATCTATTTTTGTTGTTTCACCATCGTGTCGCGTGATATGGAATGGAAAGTGGCTATTCAAGATTTTCCTTGGCGTGCTACGTGATTGGCGGCAGGTAGTTAACGCCAACCACAGCAGGTCTATTGCAGTTGGAGGCGTCCCAAGGAACGGGAAATCAATGGGGGGGGAGGGTTGATGGAACTCGATTCTTCTATCGACGTCCTATTTCATGATCTTTCCTATTCTTTAACGGAGATGGCAATGTTGTGGGCAAGATGAATGATTCGCTCCTTTTATTTCTTCTTCTTTCGGATTGACAGAAATTGTCCATTTTAATGGCCGTGTAATGGCATAACTTGAAAAGAAAAAAAACAAACAAGAAGGGAGAGAACCAATGAATGTAGCGTCTCTTTTTCGGCTTCTGTTTGTGCGCGTGTAATATGCAAATATTTCTCATGTCATCAAAAGATCCAAAAACGGGTGCACACACACAGGCGCGGCGCTTAAAGTTTTCACTTCGTTGATTATCCAAGAAATTATTGACGTTTTCTGATTTTTGGAATGGTTTTTCCTGCGTTTCGTTCCCTGCTCTCGTTGACAAACAAACTATAGAAGAACTCTCTCCCAATATTCGTGAACAATAATTTCTTATATCTTTATTACGCAAAACGTGCTAAAAGCCCCTCAGTATTTTTTTTTTTTTTTAAGCATTCGTAAGTGAATGTGCTTCGTGCTCATTCGCGTTATTCCCTTCAGTTTTGCATCTGGTTTGTGATTCATTTTTGCTGATTTCCTTTGCAGGCGGTGTTGGCAACAGATTTGCAATTGGTTCGCAGCTTTTCTCATTGGTCGGCATCAAATCAAAAATTCGACAGCTCCATGTTTTCCATCGCAGTTCTTTCAACCAGTTTCAGGGATTAATCAAATCATTCTTGAAGGGCTAGCTCTTTAAAGAGAAAAATAATCTCTAAATATTCGGATTTCTTCCAACTCTCAGGGTCGACGTTGCCAATGATGAAAATGCGCAGGTGATTAACAGTTTTCCAAAAATTAAGTTTCATTCTTTAAGAACCCAATTATAGATCGGCACGTAAGCCAAATGTATATCCAAAGCAGCAGCAGCAATTGACCAACACCTATATACGCCAAATATTTCTATTCCAGTTTACCTTGTCATATTTTTGTTTGAATTATTATGAACGATTGAGCAATCATCTCATTAGTTTTTCGGATATTAATAAGACGGGAAGTGGTTCGTTTAAGGCTTCATTTAGCCAGAACGCATGTGTCAATCATTTTTGTAAAGCACAAAGAATATGAATATTGAAAATGTACAGTTTTGCCTTGGAAAACAAACAAAAAAAAGCAACTGGCTACCTTGAAAGATCCGGAATAATGTTCCACGTACCGAGTGTGCTATATTATTAGCAATATTCTATGCAAATAAGCTCGTTTTTTTTTTAATTACTTCCACGGAACGTGCAATTTCAATCAAAGCTGCACGCGTTTGCGAGGCTAAATAATGATTGCAAAAGCAAAAAAAAAAAGAGATGATGGGCTCTTCAAGATCCATCAGTCAACGCGGAGGAGAAAAAAAAAACCAACATTGTCCTTCAAGAAATGGCGGGTTCCATGGAACCGTTGGCTCATGTTAGATCGTGACCTCGGCAACGTAACGGGAAAACATTGTGTACGATTTGGTGCGAGCTATCTAATCAATCTACGTACCCGTTCATGCTTATTAAGTTATGCATTCCGAACTCGTATACAGTGGCAGTTCGGCAAGAGGAAACTCAAGGATGTAGTGGTGATGGGCTTTAATTGGAAAATTAACTCAATGCCACTACCATATCGATATGGTGTAGATACTAATCAATTGAAACGCTTCGTCAGTGCTACATTCCAAGTAGTGATGACTGGCTAAAAAAAAAAATAAATAAATAAATAAATACAACAAACTCAGAAATGCAAGCGGAAATGCCTCGCCTTTTATTTTTGGCTCATTCTGTACAAACACAATGACGCGCATTTGAATATTCTTTATTTGGGATGAACGCATAAAGCGGGATAACTAGTGGGAAAGTATATAGCTATTTCGCTCTGGGAGTACAGAGTTCTAAAGGATGCCCTTTACGGAAGCGTTAAATGTGTGGAATTAAAACGAGAAAATTTCGAAAGATCTCGTCGAGTTTTGAACTTATCGTGGAACTGTTTGGCATGGCACTTTCTTCTTCTTTCGCATTTGCATTGTCTTTTTTTTTTTTTTTTTTTTTTTTTAATTTAATTAATTTTTTATGGTCGACATGTGCCGTTGGAAAGTGCGACTTTCGCTACATGGGGTTGACAACGACGCGGCCAGGAAAAACACGGAACTAAAATAAACAAATTTTTTATACTGTCAATCTATTGTTTTGCAAAACACAATACAATGCCTCGCGTAAAAAGGCGTGCGGCTGGGATTGTCACTTCGTTTGCTCTTGCCAATTTGTTTTTGTTCATACACGCAAGGAGGACGGACCGATTTTACGATTACGACGAACACTAACAGTTTTTTTTTTTTTTGAAATAAAAACATGTAGACAGCTTTCTCTCCTAGTGTCGCACCCATAACATTTGTTTTGTTTTTCTTTTGAAGTCTTTATTTCTGTTTTAAATATAAGTTATTTTCTTGGCTACTGTCGAAATAAAGCGATAACAAAAATTGGAATTCTTACCTTCTTTTTTTTTTTTCAAATATAGAAATGGGAGATATGCATAGCTAGACTTGTCTATGGTGGAAACAAAAGTGAAGTTTCTCCAACGAGTTTGAAAATTCTGCAGAGGATTGTAGGGAACGCAGCAAAGAGGGCAAGAGAAAGTCTTTCGGAAATTTGGAAAATGCCGCTGGAAATTTCATACAAAATCGAAGTGGAGATGATTAACAAGTCTATCCAGTAGCAACGATAAGAAAATACGGTTGAAATGTATATGTAGAGAAGATTATGAAAAGGGAAAGTTATAAAAACAAACATAACTGATGTATCTTTTGCATAAATAAGATATTTCCGTGGCATTTCTATTCGACCTCCTTGCCAAGTAAAAACTAAAATAAATTTTCATAAATATTATCCAATTCTTTTTCACAGACAGAAAAAAACAACAAAAAAAAAACATGTTTGGTTGTTGCCCGATAGCGAATCAAAATCCAAGCGACGAGTTTTCAAATATACATTAGTTATATGGTTCGGTACACCTGGGGTACTTTATTATTTTCGTACTAGTTTTTTTTTCAAAGCATTGGGCTACTTTCCCCGATCGCCAAACGTGTTTAAGTATAGAGATGTCTAGCAGTTGATTGGATTCACATGGAATTTCAATAAAAAAAGTCCAACTAAATTTTGGGAAAAACAAAAAAGGAACAAAGAAAGAAACCATTTATGTATTGTTAAACTAGTTTGGTTTGCCACAGTAAAGAAAACACGTCAATTATTAATCTGAAAGTTTTGGGCATTTGAGCTTCTACTGATAAAAAAAAAAAAAAAAACATGAAAAAGCATTTGAAATAGTACTAGTCTGATTGCGCATAGGCAATCAGGTAAATACGAACCAGAATACTATAAACTGCAATGCCAAAACTTAGCAAAAGAAAAGGAAAAGTAAAAAGAGAAGATTTATTTGGTTTCCATTAGCGAAGATAACGTTCAAAGTGCTGACGAAATTCCAAAAAATCAGTCGTCAAAAAGAGTGGGATGTTGTTAGCCTAGAAAGAAAAATGTTGCGAGTGTGTCTGAGTGTCGCCATTGTCATATAATCATAAGAAAATGTCAGAAAACATTTTTCGTTGGCTAATGCACAGACGCCTACCCCGCATGCCACTGATAACAAACGGCTGAGAGAAATGGATTTAGCCTGACGACATTAAATAAGTCGTCCATTAATTTTTTTTTTTCGGTTTGCGGGATTCCCGAAAAATGACCCAGCATTTTTGGCGACGTCTACGTAGGCGTAGATAACTCTAAAAGAATTCTCTGTATGTATATACAACTTCGTCGCAACATTTCAATGAATAATCCTGGTCTTTACAACCGTTATAACGACTTGGATGTCATTTCAAGTCCAATTGAATTGCTGTTTGTTTATCCCGAATGCAAGAAATGGGACGTAGACCCAAGCAAATGTCTCGGGTTTTTACGTTGTACCATCAAAACGAATTTAAATGATTGGACTTGGACTCTGAAAAGTAGAAGTGGGGAAACCCAATTTCATTTTTCCAGACCTAAATGCGACGACGTGTGTTACGTAAAAACCCATAGATCTCTATATGGTGTAAAGTGTGTCTATCATGACCGTACATGTCTTTTACTCATCGAGTTAGTGCCGCTGTATTTGGTGAATAATGGGCCAGCTGTAACAATAGAGTCACGCTGTTTATCAATGCCTACGCCTCTTTTCTAAGAAGCGGCATGCAGCCTACACAAAACGATGCGGGAAGAAAAGGTGGTTTCGTGTGCAATGAAAAGAACGGAAGATGCGAAATGTTGATACTTGTTTGCCGAGCTCTATGCATGGCTGAATCATTTAAGGCTTTCAAGTATCCTTAGAGCGCGTTGAAGCAATTCAGATTGGTGGCTCTCAAGTTGGTGGAATGTCATTTCTATTAGCGAACGTAACGAGCACGTAGACACAGTTTCTATGGTGGACGTGGAATGACTTTGCATATATTATGTAGTCATGACGTGTTACATGTCATCCCCTAATTAAACTTTCCCCATACGTATACAGAAAACGAGATTCACACAAATCTTATAACATTCGGGGGTTTTTTTTTCTTAGGGGATGTTTCCCTCGTACACGTTTGGGCAGCCTGTTTAACATATGCATTTTCTAACGCTGTAATTCCCCGCAAATGAGGGCTTCCCTATCTAACGCATTTGTGTTTCACATGACCTTTTAGGATCTATCGAAGCTTATAACGAACAGTCGTTGCGTTGCAACAACTGTTGGGATTTCTCCAAGACACTTGACACTCCAAGAAAACAAAAAAAAATATCTTAACTTAAAAAAAGCAAACACGCGAAAGATAAACAGCCAATTCCTTCAATAAGGAAACTATTCTGAAAGAAAAATCAGTATATTGTATCGTGATTGTTTGATGCCCTTATCTTTGTTGTTATTGTTGTTGGAATAAAAAGAGAAACTTCATGGATTCGCCTCTCACCATCAATGCCCGCGAGGAGTTTCAATAAAAGAACGCGTCAATGAAAGTTGTACATTTATGACGTCATTTTCAGGTTTTTTTTTTTTTTTTTTTTTAAGCTAGCAATCAAGCGTCTATATAGCTGCTGTGCAGATGATGCAATCCATCAAATCACGATAACGGCGCAGCTGGCATTTTTTTTTTTTTTTCTTTCTAGGAATCCGCAAATGAGTTGAAGCGAGAGTTGATACAGCATCGTGTTATCTTCTGTTCGGGTCAAGGTGTTAGCGAAGCTCTATAATTCGACGCTTGCTGGTTATAATGTGTTTGCCAAAACTGAAAGAAGTAATGGCTATAATAACGAACGAGACGCCAACCCTCTCGTACGCTATTCCACGAAATCAAAATGGCGTTTGATCATTTATGCGTTAACAATGCCGCGATGAGGGCGACCGCAATGTTCAGTTTGCTATTCTGATTTTCTCCTGTAAAAGTTTTTTTTTTTTTTTTTTCGCTTCAGAAAAACCCCAACCGGAAGTAAAACCCCCCCAAAAAAATCATTATCGTAGGGAATTTTTTAAAGAAAATACCTGAGAAAACTGTTTCGTTTTCATGTTTCACTTGTTATCGAAGTGTGTTGTCCTATTTTTGCCATGCCGTTGTAATGGTATACAAATTTAAGATTTCTCTGTGTCGTTTTTCCTTTTTTTCTCTTTATAAAAATAAAAAAAAAAAAGAACAAAAATACAATATATTCCGCCGCCACATGACGAGCGCTGAATTGCGCATTAATCGCCGACTGTACATTTCTAAGATATACATCGTCATTCATACTCGCGTGACGAATAACGTGACAAACGACATTGACAGATCGTTTCTCATTTTTTTTTTACTTCTTTTTTGAAACTGATCCGTGAATAATTCCCGCTTTTGTACGCATTTTAAAATGGGGAACAGCTTATGTACATACACAAAACGCAAGCCCACCGTCAATGCATCCAGCGGACCGTCGCCAAAACTGGAACAAAAGAGGATGTTAAATAGGGGGAAATGAAAAAAAAAACCTTGACACAGTAACGGCGCAGCACTCTTTTCCCCTTCCCCATCGTTCTGTTGTTGACTTGTTTTTTTTTTGTTTTTTTTTTGTTTTACCAACTACGTTTTTTGCTATATATGCGCGGTGTATAGACATTATTTATAGAAACCTGTCGGTAGCGAACTGCATTAGGGCGCACCATCCGCAAAACAAGTGAGCGCTGGTATTTACCGGTTCTTTTTCTTCTTTTTTTTTTTTTTTTTTTATAATATGTTGCGCAATCGCGCTCCCATTTGTTTTGTTTTGCGATCAAGGGAAACCCATTGGAGAAAAGAATAAAAATCAAAAATGAAACAACTGAATTTCCTTGCGAAATCGCAAACGATTACGGTTGGGCTTTGAAAAAATGGCATACGAATAATAAAAAAAAAAATGGGACGAACTGGCGGGGTATAGAAACGCGTCCATCTAACATGCCGGAAGGCCGATAGATTCGAACCGATGTCAATTGGTTTTCACTAGCAGAAAGTGTAACAGCGATCGCGTTCATGTTTGATTTATAACCACCACGAAATTTCTTTGCGTAATGAAAGCCAATTTTTCAAAGGGAGAAGCGAAACGAATGCCGTGTCTCCTGTCATGTTCTTTTAAAATTTTCAGTACTATAATAATACTGCGTTAAAGAGTCTTATGTGTTTATATAGGCCTATGGTGTTTTCCGCGCTCTATCGAACGCGGGACAACGGCGAGTGTTGCGCATTTTAGATGGCGACCCCGATTTTCCGATAGCATTTTTTTTGTTTGTTTAAAAAAAAAAAAACACGCTACGATAACTGTAACGAATAGGACCTGTTTTTTAATAATCAATCTATTTCAATATTGTGAAACAGGGGCTAAACGTTGTTTGATTGCAGCCGTGAAATTCGGTTACGAGCGGCGTGGGCAGCATTGCCGAAATATCAAAAGGCGACCGTGATTCTCTTTTTCACGCTCGGCTGCCGTTCGTTGACCTAAATGTCCGTCCGAACGTGAAAATGCGGCATTTGTAAACATTTTTTTTTTTTTCTTCTTCTTAAACAATGTGTTACGCTCATTTGCTTTTTATAAACTGAAACAATAGAAAACAAGCTCAACGCGGACGTACATACACTCAATTGTTTATGACTGTTTCCAAAATCCAATGAAAATGAATGAAATTTCGGCATAAGTTTCGTACGTACCCGCACGACTGCGCCAGTTGAATTGCCCCCTGTCGAAACATAGAATTTATTCATCGATCAATGAATGTGGACACAACAAGGACTTGATCTACTGTTAACGTCGAACTTGATCCATTTTTAATTCGTTTCTCTTCATTATCCATTATTTTTGACGTGTTTTAAGCGCTCACATTTGACGCGTGTACATATCCTGTGCGCTTTGTCTGTTTCAAGCGACGCAATATGTATACATTATATTTGATGACGAAAGGAAAATCTGTCAGGGCATTATGAAATAGCTATCCAATACAAATAAGGTCTGTGTAATAAGCTCCAAAAGTGTTTGGTGTTTCTTATCGTTTCTTTTTTTTTTTTTTTTTTTTTTTTGCGTCTGGTGACCTTCCTGTATTCACCTTTTCATCGGAATACTGGCCGCAATGGGAGACGTATATAGCCTACATGTGTATATATGGAAGTATGTGCTGTGTCCTTTGTTATAACGTTTGACACGAATATCCTGAGAACAGAACCAACATTCTTTAGCATTAAAACATCCCCCCCCTCCAAAAAAAAAAAAAAAATCCTTATTTGTATGACGGTCATTCCATTTGTGCGAATGGAAAAATAAATGGCCAGCACACTCAAGCCATGGCCAAAGATGACCCTTTTTTTTTTTTTCTCCGCTTTATAAACGCTACATAAAGTGCAGGCAAGGGGACTATATCGAGCCCGCCAGCTGAAATAAATCAGATTCAACTATCAAAACAAATAAAAGCTACAAATGGACGGAAGGTTTATACATACATTGGAAGCTAAAGAGATAAACGATGTGTTTACAGATTCGAATCTTTAATGATAAATCAATGAACCTGGCGTGACGCTTGCCAACTGTAGCGGACATCAAGCGTGCGCAACTAGTTAACGACCTACATTTATAATGCCGACGCTTGGATGCGCGCTTACCGCTGAGAACATCCATATGTGGTGGTACCTTTAAAAAAAAGAAGAAAGGGGGATGATAACACAACGGCAGGTAAGTTGCATCCTTCCAATCGTCGTATATATTCATTTTTAACGTCTTGCCACCGGTGTTTTCGCTAACAATGACTTAACACTGAATCAAATTTTTTCTTTCAATACAGACTTTTTTTTTTTTTTTAGGCCCCTTTAAAATTCGAAATTCAAACATTGGAGGAAAAAGAGAATGAACTCTCTTGATGTACGTATACGTATTTGCATTTTTGGCTAATGTATCTAACCTTTATATGGTCGAAAGAGGTAAAAAAAAAATAAATAAAAGAAAAAGAAAAGGTTGCACTTTTAACGCGGAAGGATAAAAATCCAATGTCATTAACGGTTCGCCCATGTTGCCAACGTAAGTTAATCAGACCCTTTCACTTCTGGCTAAAAACCGCTTTTGTTTTCACGGAACTCGTATATGGCAAGTGGTGGATGAAAATTAAATCAGTTACAACCCCCTTCAACGAATTTAAACAAAGCCGGTTGTTATCACGTGTATGTAGATTTATAAATTCATTCATCGACGTGCTCCCGGCTTTCTAGTCGGGGATGAATTAAGTCCTCCGCGTGTAACAAACATTTTTTTTTTTACATCGTCTCGTTTCGACACTAACACCTGCAATAAGAAAAACAGGCAAATTCCTAGGGCGGTTGAGCCATAAGGTTCGCCACCTTCTCCCTTGGCCGAATTGGCCGAACAACACACACACACACACACACACACACACACACAACTAATGAGCTTGCATTTCCATTTGTAATTTCAGATTTGCAAATGGAACCGCATTGCCGCAGATTTTGGCAATACTCCTTGGGTGGTTGTTGGCCGCTTTCTCGTTCCCTTGATTAGTTAAGTGCAAATCCGCATCTACACTGATTTGTTGTTTTTCTTTTTTTTTTTTTTTTTTTGCTTTCTGCGGTAGACTGGCGTATGATACCCAACGACAGGGCATCGAAGGCGTCAAGGCAAAGCCAAGAATCTTCCCCTTTTACACCTACTTTCTCAAGCAAACAACGGCTAACGTCTTTTATGACGAGGCTGCATTTGCATCGAATCGCTACCGTCAGTGAGATCATCGGCGATATCGACCGTATAGCGCGCTGCGCAATCGTTGTACTGTACGCGTACATCAACGTACGAATTCCATAATCGGGCTAAATGAATTTAAAACAAAAAAAAAACAAAAAAAAACAAAAACCTAATAGATAACAAAGAATGCGAAAAACGTATTCATCTTCTGTTCGGGCCATCGTTTTTGATGCGAAAACATTTGAGATTTTGAGTGACGTGCGGTGAAGAACTGAAGAGAAATCTGTTGCATTCCATTTTCGATTTCGTAGCAACTACGCGCATTCAATCGGAAAGTATATACGTACAATTTCCTCATAATATATGCTGTGCGTTAGTAGATACACAAATAAACGTGCAAAGGGTTAGCGTCATTTTATAATGCCAACTATACTGACATGTTTGATTTTTTGGTATAATGATATGCGCGTTTCGGTTCCATGTGAAGCAGAAGCTATTGTCCTCGCCCCCCCCCCCCCCCCCTTCTCCGTCTGGTTGCGTTGTTCGCGTGAAATTGAAACGCTCTTTGCATAATTATATTGGTGACTAGTTTTGTATACACGATGCGTGCGTGCTACGATTTCAATTTCAGGAACTGGGAAAAAAACGAATAAGAAAGTTGCAATTGAGTGGCGTTTGTAGATAAACATATACGAAAACATCTATTGGATTTGGTTTTGGATTTGCGAACTGACATGGGGAAAGCAAAAAAAAAAAAAAAAAAAAAACAAAACAAGAAGGTATTCAAATTAAAATGTGACAACACACGAACGCATCACGTTAAACTTTGAGTAGGTCAAGAAAAAGCCAGCTCTCCCATTTAAAAAAAAAAAAAAAAAAAAAAAAAAATCTTTCGTTTGCATAGAAGAATTATCTAATCTTTAAAATGTTCATTTGCTTCATTTTCAAAGGGGTTCGTTCGGAGGAGGCAGTCGATATTTTGCTATGGCTGAACGTTACGCTTTTGTTTGTTTTCCTTTTTCTTTCTTTCTTTCTTTCTTTCTTTTTTTTTTTTTTTTTTTTTGTCTCCTGCCTTTTTTTTTTTTTTATTGCTAAAAGACCAAAATAAAAAACACGTTTTCTATTGTTCTCATCTTCTTTTATTACATCCCTGTTTTTTTTTTTGTTTTTTTTCCTGCGACCTACCGCTTAAAGCCAAATGTGACGTAATCACAGGTCGAGTTCCCTTTTTCTTTTTCTCTTCCCCTTCCTCTTCTTTTTTTTTTTTTTTTTTTTTTGTATTATTGGATATCATCTCATCGTTTAGCCATGCATACGATGAATGACCAAAAAAAAAAAAAAAAAAAGATGTCCACGCGTTCCATTAACGGTATGGGTAACGACCGGCTTTTTGAATTTCCTAATTTGTTTTTTGTTTTTTTTTTTCCTTTTTCCTTCAAAAAAAATTTTCTAATTCATAGAAAAGGACATTTTTTTTTTTTTAAATTTTTCAACCCAGACCTCCTGCTAGAAATGAAACAATTGAATTTAATGAAAAAAAAAAAAAAAAAAAAAACAGTTTCAATTTCCTTGACAAAATCAGTAACCGGGATAGCAACAGAGAATGACGTCGTGTATGCAAAATATGAAACAAAAATGAGGTAAGGTAAAAATTCTTCCTTTTTGTTCTTAAAAAAAAAAAAAGGAGACTCGTCCAACCGGTCTCCATCACACGACTGGAAAAGAAAAGAGCCTCGAATCATGTCTATATAGACGCGAAAAGAGTTGCCTTACGATGGTGTGTGTATATGTATATATATATATATATATAACTGTATACACAAACACTACGGGGCCCAATCGTTTTCACCTAGACAAGAAGAAGACAACAGCCAAAAAAAAAAAAAAAAGAAGCCGTTTGTTGTTTTTCTTCTTTCTTTCGTCTTGTCCAGGATAGTGGTGGATGAAGAGGTGGGCGAGCGGAGAGTGTTGGGAGTTAGGTAAAAAAAAAAAAAAAAAAAAGACTGGGGAACCAGGTTACTGTGTACACACACACCTGGGGGCGCGAGCCTTTAGTAAGGTAGTAGTGTGTCTAGCTGGCCCGCTTCCACTTGTTTCCGTTCAGTTGGTCCCTGTCTACCTGGCGGATCGGACACTACGTTTGTGTCGCTCTCAGTTTTGTTTTACACAGTTATTATTATTATTATTATTTTTTTGAAACCTTCGTACAGTCTGGGTGTCCAATGCGTTCAATTGAAAACAGGAAGAAGGTGTTAACGTATATTGTCTTGGAAATTTTTGCTTGCGATCTCATCAGTTCCTTGGGGCCAGTTCTATTTTGAGTGTTTTTTTTTTCTTTTTGCCACTTGAAACACGTGTCTTTTTTTTTAAATGAAGAGTGACTGTTCAACATTCGACACCTAACCACCCACCCCCCACCCGGTGACTGGGCCAGTGTTTGTGTTTTTTTTTGTTTTTTTGCTTGCCGAGTGACTGGAACGCACGCACAAAAAATCGACGTGTGTTATTCGAAAACAAGTGGACGTAAAAAAAAAAAAAAAAAATTCAAAACGTTGGCCATTTTTTTTTTTTTTCTTGAGACAATTCAAAGCATTTAGCCTATACAAGGATAATCATCATTGACGCAGCGTATACGCGACAACGTGGTTTTATCTTCATCACGCGGGCCGTCTCTGAAATCCGACGGCTAAAGAATCTGCGGGAAGCGCAACACGCCCGCTGCCCAATTTTACTTCACCCTCCAAGTGGTAAGTTTTTTACCTCTATCTATTTTCATTATTAGCTCTCATGTGTGTATGTTATAAGAAAGGGGTTGCTCTTCAGATCAGGCAAAAAAAAAAAAAAGAAGAAAAAGAAAAACCTCAGAAAATTATGTATTAAATGTCTGCAATGAGATGTGGTGTCTACCGTAGCAGACTGGGTCGACGCAATCGAGAGAGAAAGTTCCCTCTTTTTTTCTTTTCTTTTGGCGCTGATGATGGGAAGAAGGCAATCGAGAGAGACTCTACACACACACACACACACACACACAAGCAGAGGGGGCTTTTGCGCACTTGCAACCCACACGTCTCGGCGTAATTGCGTCAAGTTATTATTATTACGAGTACAATCCTATATCAAGTGTAGCTTCGCTATCGCGCAGCATGAGCGCAGATAAAAAAGAAAAAAAAAAAAAAAAAAAGGTAGGCATTATTATCATCGACCTTGCGAAACGACTGAGGTAGCTTTCTCGCTCCGCGGTAGGAATAAAAAAAGAGTGACGTCATTTATTAGCCGCACGGTGATCATTTTTTTTTTTTTTTTTTTTGTTCTTGAACGTGAGAGTTCCGAGAACAAAAACAAACCCGCACAAATCATTTTTTGGAGGGGGGGGAGAAAATGATCGTTTTTTGTTTTTTTTTATTTGATGGGGGGGGGGGGGGGGGTTTGATATGGAAATGTTGTTCGGCCTTTTGACCATGTCAGCTGATTTTTTTGCTTCCCCTTCCGCCGATAAGAAGTTTGACCCTTAACCGATCACGTCCCAACATCCGTGTTGTCCCATACGGCACGCCAGTTCCGGTAGCGATTTCAATCAACACCTATTTTTTTTTTTTGTTTTGTTTTGTTTTTCTTTTCTTTTCTTTGTTCGGCCTTGATTGACTTGCGTCGTAGCTCCTCTAGGTTAATTGGTGCGATTGGGCAGAAATGCCTCGTATTGACAACGCAATGATTGATTTCATTTGATTTCATTTTCTTTCTCTCTCTCTCTCTCTCTCTCTCTCTCTCTCTCTCTCTCTCTCTCTCTCTCTGTCTCTTTACGAAATGTTTCGTTTTTTTTTTTTTGTTTTTTTTTGGCCATTTAAAACAAGAGGCAGCGCGCAGTTTTTCGTTCGACAACCGAAATCTGGGTCAACGCTGATAGGCACGCAACCGGTTGTCGTCAGTGTCGCGCGTGCAATTCAATCAGAAGAGTTGCGCAGTTTTTTTTTTTTTTTTTTTTTTTTTTTTTTTGCTTTGTTTTGTTTTAGCTCTTTTAACTATTTTTTTTTTTTTTTTTCCTTTGGGTTTTTTTTTTTTTTTTTTTTTTAAGTATCCGAAAACCAATCGGTATGTCTCTACCTTTTTTTTTTTTTTATATATAGATGTTTCTGTTTTTAATGTGCTCGCCCATCAGCACACGACGCTCTAAAGCCACGTTTCTCTTTCGTTTTTTTTTAAAGACAAAATTGGGGAAAAAAACAAAAAAAAAAACGCAGCTGTTTGTCGGGAATGTGACATGAGCCATCGAGACGTGGACTTGTCATTTAGGGCATTAAGTTTGTCTGTACGAGCATATGCAAGATGCCGTCAGGCAGTTCGATGACGACTATGAACAGATTAGACGATTTATAGATGCAGACCCGACGTATGGCGAGAGAGTGGAAGACAAAGGGGAAACGAGAACGAGAGAGAGAGAGAGAGAGAGAGAGAGAGAGAGTCAAACAATAACCCAAAAACCGCTGTAAAGATGTTGACATCGTTTTATTGTCGATTTTTTTCATTACGGTTCGGGGGCGTCACGGCCCGACGAGTATTGAGGTCAACCCACGTTCCGCCGGCCAGCCTGATCAAAAAAAAAAAAAAAAAAGTTTTTGAATTTAGCGGGCTTAAAAATAAGAATAATAATAATAAATAATAAAAAAAAAAAAAAGGGGGGGGGGGGATTTCCTTCTGTCCCGCAAATGCCACTTTTGCTTTCCGCGATTTTTCGATTAATGTAGGTCTCTTGTTTGTTATCTTCTCTGCTATGCCCCCCCCCCCCTCCCTCCTTGTTTCCTCGATTTCTAACATCAGTCGATTATTGTCTTCAATTTTTTTTTTTTTTTTTTTCGTTTTCTATTCCGGGGGAATATCACACTCGTTTTCCCATCGAGACATAAAAAAAAAAAAAAAAAAACTGGAAATCACAAAGATAAAAAAAAAAAAAAATAAATAAATAAAAATACAATGGAGGAAACCAGGCCAGGCTGACGGGGGGGGGGGGAGGTGTAGTGAAGCATTGGTTTGGATGAGGGTATAACTCTAAAAAAAATTAAAAAAAAAAAAAAAAATCGTTGGAAGTTAACGAAAAAAAAAAAAAATTGCCATCAGTGCGTGAGCCACTATTTCCCCTCCTTTTTTCTGTTTGTGTGTGTGTGTGTGTGTGTGTTAAATTTATATTTTTGCCACCTACACTGCGAAGCATGAGGTAGAAACTCTCTTTTTTACCTTGGACACTTTTCTTTTTTTTTCTTGCGGTTTTTGTTTAAAAAAAAAAAAAAAAAAAAAAAAAAAAAACTCTTCTTCACTTCGTTCTTCTGCGCCCAGGGTAAGAACCGAATGAACTAGAAAGGGAAAACGGTTTCTCTCTTGTTGGCTTTTTTTTTTTTTTTTTTTTTTTTTCTAAAAACGCAGCTCGCGTAATTAGGCGCCTCGGCACGTCATCAATTACGGAAGATGGCTGAAAAGAAACGTGCGAATACTTGCGGTCGTTTCTTGTTGTTGTTTTTTTTTTTTTTTTTCTTCTTCTTCTTCTCTTCATTTCAATGCCTGCGGGTTAAGCAACCGCACTGTTCTATTTTCAGAAACATCGGCGATAATCCCTAAGAACAAGCCAGACGCTCTGCATTGCTCCGTTAGGGCGTGCCGATATTCTTCGGTGTTCGAAACACGGGACATTCTTTTTCTTTTTTTTTTTTATTTTTTTTTTTTTTGCAATTTTTTAAACGAGTCACATCAATTTCTTGGAAAGGGTTTTTTTTTCTTTTATTTTGCATTTCCTTTTTTTTTGCTAAGAGTTTGATGTTCATTGAACGGAATTTGAAAATCTCTTCATTTTGAGTCTGATGGAGGGGGTAGGAGAAAACCTTCCTCCGTGTCCATCGAAAATGTCTTTTATTTTTTTGAGGACGCCATCAACCCCCCCCCCCCCCCCCCTCTTTAAATTTCGAGTTCCCATCAAAGCCGGATGGAAAATAGAAAATAGAAAGAATAGGGAGTAAGGTGAGGGGAGGAAGGGGGGGGGGCTTTAAAGGGAAACGGCAGGTGGATAGTGATGGACCCGTGTTTTTATTTATAGAGAGGCAAAAAAAAAAAGATTCCGGTCTACCTGATACGCGGAGGCGGCAACAGCAGCAAGTTGTTTCTCCTGCGCTGCTTGCCGGTGTTTTGAAGGAGAAGAAGCGGAGGAGGGGGGGGGGGGGGTCTTATGTGGGTCACTCTCTGGAAGTAGGTCTGTTGAATGGTGTTCTCTCTTTTCTTTAACACACCTACCCTCTCGCGTCTGGTATTCTTCCTAAGAAGAAGAAGAAGAAGACAATTTTTTTGTTTTTGTTTTTTCAAGCCCCCGGCCTTATACCGTTATATATGGTCGTGCATGCGCATGTTTTATGTTGTATACAAAATTAACAAACGTAGAGGTAAAAAAAAAAATAAATAAATAAAAAGTAAAAATAAAAAAGGGGGACATCCACTAAGGAGGAGAAACGGTGGCAACCCGGGGGCCAGCCGTTGCTGTTCCAGTGAGGGACGACGCGTTGCACACATGTACGGGGGCCAAGAAGCAGCGCTCATCTTGATAGAGAGTGTCATCGTTTCTAAATCAATGCCGTTGTGCCATTAACGTCGCCGACATGTCGACTCCCCGTTGAGCAATCGCCAACCCAAAACGCCCTCTAACCAAATTCAATTTTTTTTTGTTTTTTTTGTTTTTGAAATTTGAATTTTTTTTTTTTAAACAAAGCAATTCCTACAAAATGTTGGACTGCTCGCGTTCTGCGTTCGCCATCCGTTTGATTTGCATGAAGTTTGAAATGTTAGCCAATCGACACGTCGGACGAAAGGAAATCGTCATGCAAACTCGTGATGGATTATATATTTTTGAGAATGCGATTTTTTTTTTTTTTTTTTTTTTTTTTCTTTCAACGCGTTCCAGAAAATGGCAAAACGCAATCCACCAGCAGCTTCTGAGCGTGCCCTTAAAAAAAAACAAAAAAAACGTCCCACCCTTTTGGAAGAGAAAACCCCTTCTAGCAAAAGAGAGAGTCTTCGTCAAGACGGTGAATACACACACACACACACACAGACACATTGAAAAAGAAAAGAAAGAGAGAGAGAGAGAGAGAAAGACAGACAACAGATGGAAACGGAGACCTTGTCGAGGTGTGCAAATGAGAAATTCACTTTTAATGATGATAGGTCTATCCCTAAAGTCTAGCAACTTGTGCTTTTGCGCGTCGGCGGCCTTAATTATGCTCGCAAGCGGAGAAGAAGTGAAAATAAAGACGTCCCTGTAATGACTTTGAAAGATCGGCAATACCCCTCATCGACCCCATTCTTCAAGAAATAAAGATGGAAAGCCGGTCCTCCTACGCCTTAAAAATAGTTTTCTTTCATTTGAAAAACAAAGAAATGGAAAGAGAGGGCAAAAAAAAAATGCGTGTCGAACGAGTTGTGCATGTGCAGCCCCTTGTTTGCCCCGTTGGAAAACGCTTTTGATGTTGCCAACGGAAGAATAGCTAAGCAATGGCTTCACCGTGAAAATCAATAAATAAATAAAAAACAAAAACAAAACAAAAACAAAACAACAAAAACAAAAGAAAAACAAAAGAAAAACAAAAAAACAAAAAAAAAAATGTAGGCCTTGTATTGCTATTGGTTGGCCCTCCTCCCGGTTCGCCAATCTGCGCTGAGCTGCGCGTGATCGTGACTCGGTCAGCCCTTTGGTCTCTGCCAGGGAAAACATCGATGTTCGATATATTTAAAAAAGGGGCAATTCGGGACTTGATGGATCGCGTTGTCGTGCCGTGACTTTTTTTTTTTTTTTTTTTTTCGTGTCCGATGGAAATCAAAACGCAAAAAAAAAAAAAAAAAAAAATCGAAATTCACGACAGGTAAAACAAAAACAAAAAATGGGCGGTGGAAAACAAAGTATCGATGATTGCATTTCATTTTCCCGAACGAAATCAATGCGCGTGTGGGCGTGCAAGGGGAAAAAAAAAAAAAAAAATAAATTTCTAGGAACAAGAGGCGACATGGTGGACCCCCTTTAGACATACGGTATATTGTTACGTAATCGTGCTGGTACCCCGAGAAGGACAAGCCGTTTTCTCCTTCAACCGTAATTACGACACACACACACACACACACAAAAAAAATTGTTCTTCTAGCTAGACAAAGATTGAGAAAGGGAGCCAGTTGACAGTGATGTAGCAACAGCTATAGTCGAAGCAGTTTGCATGAATAAAGCAACAGCAACAACACAAAACGGGTTGACATATACGGCGCTTTAATGGCAGCCTTGACAAACGAGCCGTGCAATTCGGAAATAGAAAAGAAACAAAAAAAAAAAAAAAAAAGAAAAGAAAACAGGAATAAACAAATAGTTACCAGCCTCAAACAATACGCAAGAAAGAAAAAAAAAAAAAAAAAGACATGACCGCAAAGAGAAAAAAACAAAACAAAGTTGGAGCGGAAAAACCTCATTGAGGGACCAGCGGGAGCGCGCAGACGACATAGACGAACCTGCACGTTCGTTCATTCATTTTTTTTTTTTTTTTTTTTTTCGGGGGATATAGTTTTTCGTGGTCGAAAGGCAAAAATGTTCAAAAGTCCTGCGCTGACCAACTTCCGGCCGACTTGCCATTGTTCTTTCTCTTCGCATTCATCCGGGATGTAATCATGGTCCCCCGCCTCTCTACTCCCCTGCTGCCTCCGCTACTTCCGTTCCGCTCAAATTCGAAATCGGTGGACCTTTTTTTTTTTTTTTTTTTTAAGTAAAAATAAGATGAACGTTGAATATTTTGTGCCGTTTAACCGAGAGGCTAAACGATGGGACGAAGGGTTTTTTTTTTTTTTTTTTTCCCCAGTACCATAGCGATGCATAATGCAACGACGGATATGAGAAACTTCCTAATACGGACGTTATGAACGACGAAGGCAATTTAATGGTTTAAAAAAAAAAATATATATCTGTTAAAGAAGAAGAAGAAGAAATAGAAAAATCACTGTGAAAACGGTGTCATGCTGATGCACGATTGGCAACATAAAAGATGCAACGCGATAAAAGAACGTAACACGATTCCGGTAGATGTGAATTTTTAATTCTCTTCTTCTTTTTTTTTTTTTTTTTTTTTTTTCTTTCTTTTTTTAATCCGAACAAACCCGGGATTTTCCCTTTTACCTTATAGGGAACAGTGATTATGCAATTTGAATTATTACCTTCTTTTTTTTTTTTTTTTTTTTTTTTTCTTATGCTTACATCACAACAACATTCTCCCACTAAATAGGCCCGGAGACCGGGAGGAATGAACCGACTTGAATCAAATGTTTAAATGCATGTAGGCTAGACAGGCCGGTTGCAACATGAGTATTCCTTCATTTTTTTTTTTTTTTTTTTTTTTACTTTGATTTGCCAGCGAAACGGACGAAAAAGAGAGAGAGAGAGAGAGAGAGAAATGACCAGCACTCAAAAGAAAGCAACAACAACAACAAAAAAAAAAAAACTCGAATGGAAAAATAAACACATAATGATATGCAGTTTCTTGACTGTCGTCGTCTATGCGAAAACTTTTACTGTCAAAGCAGCAGGAGATTTGGCCAGTTGTCGTCTTTATTTTTCACCTGCAGGCGACACACGTTAATCTCCAGCGTGACGCTTCTCGTCTTCTCCCCTCAATTTTCGACCCTTTTTTTAAAAAATATATTTTCGCCCTCTTCTATCCCACTTTAGATCTTGTCTGTGTGTGACAAACAGGAAGAGGATCTGCTGAATTGATTATTATTTATTTTTTTTTTCTCTTGCTGGCCCCTTGGCTTCTGGCTTCCCCCTGTTGACTGGCGCATGAATACCTGGCCAACCCCACTGACCTAAAAAAAAAAAAACAAACAAAAAAAAAACGGCCCCTTGTGCGGTCCGCATTTCCGCGGCTTTGCAATTGATTCACAAGCTATAAATATAAAGAGACGTAAGCCCATAGCTCGAGTGTTGCATCTCCTCTCTGCAGCGTTTGGATTGAACACAAATATTTCTGTTTTTCTCCCCATTGATTTTTCCTTAGTTCGTTTCCGTCCCTCGAGTCGATTAGGTAAGGGCCATTCGTGTACGCCGGTGGGCTAGTTTCTTGGATGAAAATATGTTGTCAACGAGATTTCCAATGAAAAAAAAAACAAACAAAACAAAAACAAACAGAAACAGAAACAGAAAAACGTATTTCCTTTTTTTTTTTTTTTTTTTTTTTGGCTTGGTTATTTGTTTTTCTTGGAGAGACTTTGAATTTATATGGCGCGCGCACAAAGTTCGGTTCGTTATCAGGGACGGTGATACAAAACACAGTCGCTCCCCTTTTCTTGTCCTTAAAAAAAAAAAAAAAAAAGGGATACGTTCTTACGTACACGTCTTCATTAACGTGTGTGTGCACCCAATACGTTTAACAGAGTGCGGCTGTTTTGGCTACGCGATCCGTTTTTATTATTATTATTTTTTTTTTTTCCCCGAAAATGCCGACCAATCCTAACCTGCCCATTTATGGGTATGGGGTGTCGCAAAAAAAACAAACAAAACAAAACAAAAAAAAAAATGAGCCAATGCCAAAGATTGCGAAGTGATAAAACAAGAAAAAACAAAGGGTTGCTAGTGTCACTCGAGTTTAGTTTTAAAACATTCATCGTTCAATTGGCTCCGAGTTGTCTGTGATGGACCGCAAAAAAAAAGAGAAGACATTGAAGATGGCCAAGCCAAGCCAAAAAAATGTGTGTCTTACAGGTTGGGCGACAAGAACAATCGTTTAAAAAAAAAAAAAAAATATTTTTTTTCACGAGTCGAGATAAAAGGAAATAATAAAATCAATGGAGAGAAAGAATAAAAAGAGAGAGTACAACCGTACATGCGTGCGTGAGATGAGTGTGTGAAAGATCCAGCTGCGACAACGACGACAACATTTTTAGGCAACTCACGGCCGCAGTGGGTTGCATCTCAACGGGGGGAATTGTATAGAAGATGCAAAATAAAAAAAAGAAAAAGAAAAAGGAAATGTATTCTGATTCATAGGGGAGAAAAGAAGGAAGACCACGAGAGAAAGAGGGAACGAAGAGAACCTGCACGACAAACATTTAAAAAAAAACAAAACAGAATCAGCCAATAGGTTTTTTCACGCCGACAAGCTCACGCAACTTTCTCTTCCCCGTACGTTTGTTTCGTTTCTGTTGTTGTTTTCGCCTGTTGTTAGAAAAAGAAAAAAGAAAAAAAAATAGGATAGGAGAGGAGAGGAGAGAGACGTGCTGTTGAGAAACGATCGACTTCGTCATCAGACGAATGGATGCAGATTTTTGTTTCTTTTTTTTTCTTTTTTTTTTTCGGGAAAGAAAAGACGAATTTTATTTTTCAATTGAAATCGCTCTTATCCCGTCGTGCTGTTCGTATCAGCTGTTTTTTTTTTTTTTTTGTTTTGTTTTGTTTTTTTTTTTTTGTTTGTCCGTCCCCTATTTGTTGATTTTCTTTCAAATGGATGATTATTTGTTATTATTTCGAATGTGACACATGGCCACTGACTCAGTAAAATGATGTGGCGCTAATATGGGCAATTCCGAAACGCGGGAATTCACGCAATTTCGTTTGTGTTCCTTTATTTTTTATTTTTTTTTTTATTTATTTTTTTAAACGGCTGATTTTTTTTTTCGAATAACGCCGACGCCTGTTCAATGAAACAACCAACGGTTCACGGCTGCGCTTCGCTATTGTCAGCGTGATCTAGAAAATTGAGGAAAGGGAACGTCGGAATTTGCCCGGCTGTTTATGTGGTCACCAAATTTCGGTTCATAAAAAAAAAAAAAAAAAAAAAAGAAAAAAAATGAGTGGGGGGAGGAGGAGGAGGAGGAGAGAGGAAGAGCTTTAAGGTGTAATCATGTATTTCTCCGCTTTTGGCTGTGGTCCGAACATCGACAAGTCATCAGCCCATCGGGTGACGCAACATTCTTTCCGAGACCCCATTCCTTATATCGTGGAACCAAAAACTTGGATGTTGTTATTATTATAAATATATATACAGTATACATATATATATATATATAAATATTTTTTTCTTTTTTCTTTTCTTTTTTGGGTGTGGTCACCTCCGCGTTCGGTGAAATCTCTCCGCGATTATTTGTAACACCGTTGTTTGTTTTTGTTTTGTTTTTTTTTTTATTCTTTTTTATTTTCTGTTGGTTTTCTCCATCTCGATTGGTTTGCCTTTTTCTATTTTTTTTTTTTTTTTTTTTCTTATTTATTATCGACGTTGGATATTTGCTCTTTATGAAACCTCACCCTCCCCCAAACACAAATCGCTTTGGCTTTTCTTTTTATACGTTGTGAATTGAGGAGATTTGGCCATTCCAACTCCATCACGTGAACCTGTCCCATTTTGAATTTTCTTTTGTTTGCTGTTTTTTTTTTTTTTTTCTTTCGTTGTTGTCTGAACTGCTTTGTGTGTTGAATTTGTGCTCCGCTTTTGGATCGATCTCCCGGGGGGCTGCTCTCGTCATCGATTGGTGTGTGCAACAGTGCAAGCAGACAGGTATCGCATTCTAATACCAAAGAGGTGGACCACACCCTTCTTTTTTTTTTTTTTTCTTGTTTCTTTTTTGGCTGCCGTTTTAATTAGGTCAAGTTAGGGGGAGAACCTGCTCCTGTATATAGCTTAGATTTTTTTTTTTTTTTTTTCAGCATTGTTTCGTTTGGTATTTGTTCTTTTTTGCTTTGATTTCAATTCCAAGAAGTCTAGCCAGATCTGTTGCTGGCGAGACGCAGCTGGTTTGTGTTATCATTTAGCTCGGTAGTTAATCATTGAATTAAGACGAATGAAGGAACACACAAAAAAAAAAACAAAAAAAAAAACGTTAAAGCTTTGAAAGAAACAAAAAGCCAAGCGACGAATACGAATGTTAGAAACAAATGAAAAAAAAAAAAAAAAATTAGAGGAAAGAAACAAAGAGTGATTACACCATCGGAGAAAACGGAGCGTTTCCAACATTGCCGTCAAACGAGTTGTACACGCAAGAAGGTGTTGTCATGTGGAACAGTTGCTGGCATACAGTCTCTCTCATTTTTTTTTTTTTTTCGACGTACTTTTCAACACATTTTTTTTTTCTATCTATCCAGCAGACAGATGTTTGAATGTTTTTACATCTCGAAACGATCGTGCTACGCCCAAGCAAGTGAAGCATCATTTACAAGAATTAAAAAAAACAAAAAAACAAGGGCATTGCGACAGCATTAAACTGCCAATTGCACAATAGCCAAAATTAAAAAAATAATAAAAAAAAAAAACATCTGTAGAAACAACCTGCGGCTATTCACGAAACGCACGTCTTCAAAAACACTGTACGTCTAGCCTACATAGATGATACTGTATAAGGTAAAAAAAAAAAAAAAAGAATAGACAGGAAATAAAGCGAGCGAGCGTATAGAAACAAGGCAAAAGAAAAAGAAAAAAATGTGCGCTGGAATAGGGCGTGTTATAACGGTGAAATAGCTACCTCGGAAAGTGAAAATGCTTTTCTCTTTAGTTATTTATTTATGTTTTTTTGTGTGTGTGTTATATTTAGCGATGAGCCCGCGGTGGGGGAGCAGTTCGACTAGTGCACACGAATTTCCGACGTTTACATGAGATCGTAACCCAGTTTTTTTTTTTTTTTTTTTTTTTTGTTTTACCTTCTTTCGCCTTCCTCGTCCATCTCTCTTTTTTCCTGCTCTCCTTTTGCCCATCGAACGGCTGCCTATTTTTTTTTTTTTTTTAATGTACCGTGAATGGATTAAAAACGATCCATCAGCACGGAGCAGAGGAGGTCGAAACGCAGACAATGAACAAGCACAGCAAAGTCAAACTCTCTCTGTCTCTGTCTCTGTCTCTTCTAGGGCCTGTGACATTACGGAAGTTATATACAGTTCACGGGTCACTTGGAAAACCGTTGGCAAAACGGCGGATAGAAGAAAGTGGGTCAGGATCCCGAAAAAAAAAACAAAAAAAAACTAATTCAGATTTCCCACATGATTAGGCGGTGGGGGATTTCCTTTTTATCCGGCCGAATTTAAAAAAAAAAAAAAAAAAAAAAAAAAAAAAAAAAGACTTTGTTCGCAACAAGCGTGAACGTCTTGCGGGCCTAGCAAAGCGGGGGGTCGTTTCAATCAAAAGGTAGTCACACACATTGTGTTTATAGCGAAACGGGAAATCATTTTTTTTTTTTTTTTTTCTTTCTTTTCTTTGCAATAAATCGCACGGAGGGGGAAAATCCCAAAAA